>NC_092750.1:113868499-114050463 GCF_047496795.1 Chiloscyllium punctatum
GACAAATCCGGTGGCAGGAGGATGGTCAATATGGTGTGTGAATATTCCTGTTAACTGAGGATGGTCAATACTGTGTCAGAATAATTCTGTAGCGTGAGAATGGTCAATGCAGCGTGTGATTAATCCTGTGGCCTGATGATGGTTAATATCATGTGAAAATAATCCTGTGGCCTGAGGATCATCAGTACTGTGTGCAAAAAATCCTGTGGCTTGAGGGTGGACAATACCGTGTAGGAATAATCCTGTGGCCTGATAATAGTCAATAGCGTGTGTGAATATTCCTGTGGCCTGAGGATGGTCAATACTGTGTTGAATAATCCTGTTGCCTGAGGATGGTGAATACTGTGTGTGAACCATCGTGTGGCTTGAGGATGGTCAATACTGTGTGTGAATAATGCTTTGGACAGAGAATGGTCAATGCCACGTGTGCATAATCCTCTGGCCTATGTATCGTCAATACTGTGTGTGAATAACTCTTGGCCTGTGAATCATCAATACTGTGTGTGAATACTGCTCTGGAATGTGAATCGTCAACACTGTGTGAATAATCCTGTGCCCTGAGGATCCTCACTACTATGTGTGAACAATCCTGTGACATAAGGATCGTCAGGACAGTGTTTTCATTAATCCTGTTACCGTACGATGGTCAATACTGTGTGTGAATAATCTTGTGACTTGAGGATGGTCAATACAGTGTGTGAACAATCCTTTGGACAGTGAATGGTCAGTTCCAAGTGTAATTACTCCTGTTGCCTGAGTTTATTGAACGCTGTGTGTGAATAATCCTGCGGCCTGAGGTTGGTCAATACTGTCTGTGAATAATCATGTGGCTTGAGGATAGTCAATACAGTGTGTGATTAATCCTGTGGCCTTGAGGATAGTCAATACAGTGTGTGATTAATCCTGTGGCCTTGAGGATAGTCAATACAGTGTGTGATTAATCCTGTGGCCTGAGGATAGTCAATACTTTGCGTGAATCGTTCTGTTGCGTGAGGATGGTCAATACAGTGTGTGAATAATCCTTTGGACAGTGAATGGTCAGTTCCATGTGTGATTAATCTTGTTGCCTGAGCTTGTTCAATATTGTGTGTGAATAATGCTGTGGGTTGTGAATGGTCAATGCTGTGTGTGAATAATCCTGTGGTATGAAGATGGTCAATGCTGTGTGTGAATAATCCTGTGGTATGAAGATGGTCAATGCTGTGTGTGAATAATCATATGGCCTGAGTTGATCAATACTGTGTGCACTGCTCCTGTTGCCTGAGGATGGTCGATACTTTTGTGAGAATAATCCTTTGGATAGTGAATGGTCAATACCATGTGTGAATAATCCTGTGGCCTGAGGATGGTCAATACACTGTGAATAAACATGTGGCCTGATGATTGTCAATACCATCTGACAATAATCCTGTGGCTTGCGGATGGCCAAAATCGTTTGTGAATGATCCTGTGGCCTTGAGGATGGTCAATACTGTGTGTGAATAATCCTTTTGCTTGTGGATGGTCAATAACGTGTGTCACTAATCCTTTGGCCTGTGAATCTTCAATTCTGTGTGTGAATAATCCTGTGGCCTGAGAATGTTTAATATCGTTTGTGCATAATCCTGTGGCCTGAGGTTGATCAATACTCTGTGTGAATAATCCTATTGCTTGACGATTGTCAATACAGTGTGTGAATAACCCTTGGCCTGTGGATGATCAGGACTGTGCTTGAATAATACTGTGGCCTGGGGATGGTCAATACCTTGTGTGAATAATCCTGAGACCTGTAAACTGATCAGGCAAAGGGTTCAAACATTCTGTGGCTGTAGGCTGGTCAATACAGTGTGTGAATAATCCTGTGGCCTGAGGATGTAGAATACTGTGTGTGTATACTCCTGCAGCTTGAGGATGGAGAATAGTTGTGTGAATAATCCTGTGGATTGTGGATTGTCAATACTGTGTTTAAATAATCCTGGGAACTGTGAATGCTCAATACTGTTTATGAATACTCCTGTGGCCTGAGGTTGGTCAATACAGTGTGTGAATAATCCTTTGGACAGTGAATGGTCAGTTCCATGTGTGATTAATCCTGTTGCCTGAGCTTGTTCAATACTGTGTGCGAATAATGCTGTGAATGGTCACCGCTGTGTGTGAATAATCCTGCAGCCTAAGGATGGTCAATACTGTGCATGACCTGCTCCTGTTGCCTGAGTTGGTGAATACTCTGTGAACTGCTCCTGTTGCCTGAGGATGGTCAATACTGTGTGAGAATAATCTTTTGCACAGTGAATGGTCAATACCATGTGTGATTAATCCTGTGGCCTGATGATTGTCAATACCATGTGAAAATAACCCTGTGGCTTGAGGATGATCAATACCATGTGTGAATAATTGTGTTGCATCAGGATGGTCAGTACTGTGTGAGAATAATCCTGTTGCCTGAGGATGGTCAATAATGTGTGTCCTTATACCTGTGGCCTGTCAATCTTCAATACTGTGTGTGAATAACCCTTGGCCTGAGGGTGAACAATTCTGTGTGTAAATAATCATGTGGCCTGAGAATGTTTGTTTAATACTGTTTGTGAATATTCCTGTGTCCTGAGGTTGTTCAATACAGTGTGTGAATAATCCTTTGGACAGTGAATTCTGAGTTCCATCTGTGAATAATCCTGTGGCCTGAGGATTATCAATACTGTGTATGAATACCCCTTGGCCTGAGTACGGTCAATACTGTGCGTGAATAATCCTGTGGCTTGATGATGGTCAATACCATGTGTGAATCATCCTTTGGACAGTGAATGGTCAGTTCCATGTGTGAATAAACCTGTGACCTAAGGGTAGTCAATACTGTGTGTGAATAATTCTATGACCTAAGGTTAATCAATACTGTGTGTGAACAATCCTGTGACTTGAAAATGGTCAATACTCTGTGTGAATAATCCACTGGCCTGAGAATCGTCAATTCTGTGTTTAAATAACCCATGGCTTGAGGGTTATCAATACCATGTGTGAATAATTCAGTGGCCTGAGGTTGGTCAGGACAGTGTGTTCATTAATCCTGTGGCTTGAGAATGGTCAATACAGTGTGTGAATAATCCTTTGGACAGTTAATGGTTGGTTCCATGTATGAATATTCCTGTAGCCTGTAAACTGTCAAGGCAGTTGGTTCAAAAATCCAGTGGCCGTAGGCTGGTCAATACTGTGTGTGAATAATCCTGTGGTTTGCGGATGGTCAATACTGTGTGTGAATAATCCTTTGGATAGTGAATTGTCATTACCATGTGCGAATAGTCCTTTGGCCTGCGAATCGTCAATACTGTGTGTGACTAAACCTGTGGCCTGAGAGTAGTCAATACTGTGGCTGAATAAGGCTGTGGTCTGTGAATGGTCAAAACTGTGTGTTAATAATCTGTGGCCTTGGATGGTCAATTCTGTTGTGAATAATCTTGTGGCCGGAGGCTGGTTAATACCGTGAATAATCCTGTGCCAGGAGGATATTCAATATTGTGTGTGAATAAACCTGTGGGCTGTGACAGTCAATGCTGTGTGTGAATTATCCTTAGACAGTGAATGGTCAATACCCTGTGTGAATAATCCTCTGGCCTGGGAATGGTCAATACTGTGTGTGAAAAACCCTTGGCCTGAGGATTGCCAATACTGTGTGTGAGCAATCCTGTGGCCTGAGAATGGTCAAAACTATGTGCGATTAATCCTGTTGACTGGGGTTGTTCAATGCTCTGTATGAATAATCCTGTGGTCTGTTAACGGTCTACGCTGTGTGTGAATAATGCTGTGGACTGTGAATGGTGAATACTGTATGTGAATAATCCTGCGGCGTGAGGGTGGTCAATATTATTTGTGAACAATCCTGTGACCTGAGGATGGCCAAAACTGTGTGGGAATTGTCCTGTGGCGTGAGGATGGTCAGTTCTGTGTGGGAATAATCCTTTGGCCTGGGGAAGGTCAATACTGTGTTTGAATAATCCTGTACATGGTGAATGCTGAATATTGTGTGTGAATAACCCTTGGATGGTCATTACTGTGTGAGAACAATCCTGTGATCTAAGGGTAGTGAGTATTGTCTGTGAATAATCCTGCAGCCTGAGGGTGATCAATACACTGTGTGAACAATCCTGTGGTCTGAGAATGGTCAAACCTGTGTATGAATAAAACTGAGACCTGTAAATGGTCAAGACAGTGTGTTCATTAATCCTGTGGCCTAATGGTGGTCAATACTGTGTTTAAGTAATCCTGTGACCTGGGAATGTTTGTTTATTTTTTTTGAGTATCCCTGTGTACTGAGGATGGTCAACACTGTGTGGGAATAATCCTGTGGCCTGAGAATGGTTAATACTGTATGTAAATAATCCTGGGAAGTATGAATGCTCAATACTGTGTGGGAATAATCCTGTGGCCTGATGATGGTCAATACTTTATGTGAATAATTCTGTTATGTGAGGATGGTCAGTATATTGGGTGAGTAATCCTGTGGCCTGATGATGGTCAGTACCTTGTGAAAATAATCCTGTGGCCTGAGGATCATCAATACTGTGTGTGAAAAATCCTGTGGCTTGAGGTAAGTCAATACTGTATATGAATAATCCTGTGTCCTGATAATGATCAATATCGTGTGTAAATAATCCTGTGGTCTGAGGATGGTCAATACTGTGTGTCACTAATCCTGTGGCCTGTGAATCATCAACACAGTGTGTGAATAATCCTGTGCCTTTAAAGTGACAAGGCAGTGGGTTCAAAAATCCTGTGGCCGTAGACTGGTCAATACTGTGTGCAAATAATCCTGTGGCCTGTGAACGGTCAATACTGTGTGTGAATTATCCTTGGACAATAAATGGTCAATACTGTGTGTGAATAATCCTCTGGCCTGTGAATCATCAATACTGTGTGTGAATAACTCTTAGCCTGAAGATGGTCAAAACTATGTGATTAATCCTGTTGCCTGTGGTTGTTCAATACTGCGGGTGAAAAATCCTGTGGCCTGTGGATGGTCATTTCTGTTTGTTAATAATACTGTGTCCTGAGGATGGTCAATACTGTGTGTGAATAATCCTGTGCACTGCGACTGCTCAATACTCTGTATGAATAAACCTGTGGCCTGAGAGTAGTCAATAAAGTGTGGGAATAATCCAGTGGCCTAAAGATAGTCCATACTGTGTGTGAATAAGGCTGTGGCCTGTGAATGGTTAATACTGTGTGTTAATAATCTGTGGCATGTGGATGGTCAATACTGTTGTGAATAATCTTGTGGCCGGAGGCTGGTTAATACAGTGTGTGAATAATCTTGAGGTCTGATGATGGTCAATACCGTGAATAATCTTGTGCCCTGAGGGTGTTCAATATTGTGTGTGAATAAACCTGTGGCCTGTGACGGTCAATGCTGTGTGTGAATTATCCTTCGACAGTAAATTGTCAATATTGTGTGTGAATGACCTTTGGCCTGAGGATGGTCAATACTGTGTGTGAACAATCCTGTGGCCTGAGGGTGGTCAAAACTGCGTGTGAACAATCCTGTGGCCTGTGAACCATTAATACTGTGGTCTAATAATAATAGTATGGCCTGTGGATGGACTATACAAAGTGTTGAATAATCCTGTGCAATGTGAATGCTCAATACTGTGTGTGAATAACCCTGTGTACTATGAATGCTCAATAATGTGTGTGAATAATACTGTGGCCTGTGCATGGGCAATACTGTCTGTGAATAATCCTGTGACCTGTAAGTGGTCAAAACCGTGTGTTCATTAATCCTCTGGCCGGAGGATGATCAATACTATGTGTGATTAATCCTGTGTCCTAAGAATTTTGAATATTGTTTGTGAATATTCCTGTGGCCGGAGGTTGGTCAATACTGTGTGTGATTTATCCTCTGGCGTGTGAATCATTAGTACTGCGTGTGAATAACCCTTGGCCTGAGGATGATCAAAACTGTGTGTGAGTAATCCTGTGGCCTAAGAATGATCAATACGATGTGTGATTAATCCTATTGCCTGAGGTTGTTCAATCCTGTGTGAGAATAATCCTGTTACCTGTAAATGGTCAATGTTTGTGTGAATAATCCTGTGGGCTGTGAATGGTCAATACTGTGAGTAAATAATCCTGTGGACTGAGGATGGTCAACACGATGTACAATTAATCCTTTGGACTGTCAATGGTCAATACTGTGTGTGCATAATCCTGTGGCCTGAGGGTGGTCAATATTGTATGTGAATAATCGTCCGGCCTGATGATGGTCAATGATGTGTATGAGTAATCCTGTAGCCTGTGAATCATCAATACTGTGTGGGAATAGACCTTTGCCTGATGATGGTCAATACTGAGTGTGAATAATTCTGTGCGCTGTGACCGCTCAATACTCTGCGTGAATAAACATGTGGCCTGAGTGTAGTCAACACTATGTTTTAATAATCTGTGGCCTGTGCATAGTCAATACTGTTTGTTAATAATACTGCATCCTGTGAATGGTCAATACTGTGTGTGAATAATCCTGTGGCCTGAGGGTAGTCAATACTGTGTTTGGGTAATCCTGTGACCTGTAAATGTTCAAGACAGTGTGTTCAAAAATCCTGTGACCATAGGCTGGTCAATACAGTGTGTGAGAAATCCTGTGACCCGAGGATGGTCAATACTCTGTGTGTGGATACTCCTGTGGCCTGATAATGATCAATACTGTGTGGGAATAATCCTGTTGCTTGAGGATGTTCAATAATGTGTGTGACTAATCCGGTGGCCTGATGATGGTCAATGCTGTGTGGTCATAAGCCTGTGGCCTGTGAATCGTCAGTACTGTGTATGAGTAATAATGTGGCCTGTGGATGGTCAATGCTGTGTGTTAATAATCTGTGGTCTCTGCATGGTCATTTCTGTTTGTTAATTATACTGTGGCCTGTGCATGGTTAATAGAGTATGAATAATTCTGTGCGCTGTGAATGCTCAAAACTGTGTGAATACTCCTGTGTCCTGAGGACGGTCAATACAGTGTGTGAATTATCCTTTGGCCTGTAATTCGTAAATACTTTATGTAAATGCTCTTGTGGGCTGAGGGTGGTCAATAGTGTGTATGAAAAATCCTGTGGCCACTGACGTGGTGGTTTTGGATGAGCAACTGGTTGATCCTCTCCCTCCAATGTCCCACCCTATCTCTCTACAAACCCCTCCAACTGCAGCAGTCTGTACTGGCTTTGTAACACCGTTCAGGCCCTGACCACTCTCTGTAACACTCTCACCACCTCCAGCACCTTCATCTCTCCCTGTTCCTGTCACGTCATTAAACCCTGACAATGATTCCCGTTCCACCTGCCCTCTTCCTGCTCGCAGACCCTTTGCAATCCCTTTAAAACTTACTCTTAAAGCACGCTCTCACTTCTGGATTTTAAGCACGTTTTGCTGATCTTGTTTGCCTCATAATCTAATATGATCCATTTTGTCCTGAGTGAGGGACAGGAGTGAGTTTCTTGTTGAGGTTTTGTCTGTTTTGATGGAATGTACTTTTTTTGAGTGATTTACACTGTTCCTTCAAATGTTTTCCACTGTTCATTTACAGATACATGTTCCAGTCTGTTTAGCCTATTTACCTTGGTCACTTCTCCTGTCAAATGTACGCAATTGGCTATTTTTGTTTTTCATTGTAACTTGTCCTTTCTGTGATTCACTCTAAAACTTTATATTTCTTTAAACTGCACTTTATCACAATTTCCCGGAGGATCTCTCCAGGTGACATTACTCATTCACTAAGTTTCATCACACAACCATCGATCTGACATAGTTATGTCCCTAGCTAATTGCACAATGTATTATTCAAAGAAACACTGAAAAAAAAAATTATCTGTACTTCCCTTCCACTATCACTGTTGCCAGTGTGATTTTCCCAGATTATGCGAATATTGAAGTTTCCCAAAATTATCACAATACCTTTGTTAAAAAATTCCAATTAATTCCTGTTTAATGCAGTAATGTGCAATGAAATGCTGTTCGGTGGCTAAAAGTGTTCTGCTGTTTCTGTCCTTGGCAAGTAGTAGCCAGAATTTACATTCAGACTGACTCTACTTCATGATCTGCGGCCAAATGCTTTCTCTAAAATGCCTTTGTTATCCATTATAGTTCTCGTTGCGCATTTTGCCTGAGTTTCTGCAAGGTTGTGAGCTATTGAATACTTATGTTCACCTTTTGTTCGCCCTGTAACCATGTCTCCCTGGTGTCTAAATTTATTTTATCTCCGTGTCACAAATCCATCTACCTTATTGCAGAGACCTTGTCCATGCGAAAAAAAAGACAATCTACTCTTTCCCAAAATGTCCTGTCACATACCTATTCTCTGATGTACAGGTTAAGTTAAACTCTGTCCCTTTCGGTTCCTTTCTGCTTGTCTTCAGCCAAATTCCCATGCTGTTCCGATGCGTCATCTTTTCTCTTTGGATTTGGAAAGCTCCTTTCACCTGAACCCTGTCCCGGCATCCTCTCTGTCAGTTTAAAGCCCTGTCCATAAACCTACCGACATGATTGGCCAGGACACTGGTCCCAGCGCGGTTCCAGTGGGTCCATCCTAATGGATTATTTTTTTAAAAATCAGGTATGGGATGTGGGTGTCTCTGGCTGACCAGCCTTTCTTGTCCAGCCCGAGCTGCCATTGAGCTGAGTAGCTTGCTCAGCCATTTCAGAGAGTAATTGAGAGGCAAACACTTTGCTGTGGTTATGTAGTGCAGAGCTGAAAATGTGTTGCTGGAAAAACTCAGCAGGTCAGGCAGCATCCAAGGAACAGGAGAATCGACGTGTCGGGCATAAGCCCTTCTTCAGGAATGTAGTGCAGACCATGTTAGGATGGGCAGATGTCCATCTCTGAAGGACAAGTGTACGGGTTTTTTGTACATCAGCAATGATCTCACACTTACATGTGGATTGTTAATTACTATTTTTAAAATTATTGATTTCAAATTCCACCATTTCTGATGGTGGGATTCAAACCTTTCTCCCCTGTACCTTAGTTGAGGTTTTGGATACGTGCTGTAGTAATACCACTCGGCCATCCCCTCACCTGCTCAATGGTTGCCCATCCCTGAACGCTGACACCAGTGCATCATGAAGCTAAACCCGTTTTTCTGACACAATTGTTTGATCTTGATAACTTGCTGCACTCTGGTGATATCACTCAGTCTCTCTCCATATCCTTTACTGTATGGGTCTAATTGCTGCCTCTGTCAGTGTCTCTCACTCAGAATCTCCAGATCCTGAGCCAACAGAATTCTCCACTCCAGAGAGACGCAGCAGCACAGGCCAGGGATGGAAACTGAGATTTTCCAGATCCCTGTGGGACACAGTGCCATTTTCTATGTGTAACCCTCACAGCATCAGTCTAATTTAACATTCTGTCTATCTCTCTGTCTCCTACATGTACTCAGGAAGGTCCTGACTCAATAGACTTCCCAACTGCTGGGTGTCTCGTCAATCATCACATTGAAGATGGTTGGTCAGCCAGAGAGACAAAGAGCAGGGGGATCTGGAGCCTTCAATAAATCCTGCAGGAAGGTAAGATCATTAACAGTGCACAGAGCAGAGAGCAATGAGAGGGCTCCAAACATCAGCTAACAGGACATGACATAGATACAGTGCTGGATGGGGAGCACAATACAGACATACCCCAGGCTCAATCCCTGCCCATAATGTAAGGTCTGTTGTACTAAGACTAACCACACTGTAACACTGAATCTATGTCATATCTTGGTGACCAACGTCTTCAATAATATTTAAAATCCTATAACAGTTGCTATCTTTGTAACCTCCTCCCTTCCTTATAGTCACTTCACTAATTTGAAGCATACTGCACTCCAGCCTACCATTCCGATCACTGTAACTTGCTTCAGTGTCTACAACATGTCTTATCTCAGTAGTCTCCTCCTCTTTAACTGGATACAGAGTCATGTAGCACGGAAACAGAACCTTCACTCCAACTCATCAATTCTGACCATGATTCTTAGACTAAATGTGTCACATTTGCCTGCATTTGGCCCTTATCTCTTCAAACCTTCTCCTCTCCATGTATCTCCCCAAATGTCTTTTCCATGTTGTAATTGTCCACGTTTCTCCATGTGGCCCTGGCAGTCCGTTCCGTCTATGTACCATCCTCTGTGGATAATGTTGCCCCTCAGCTCCCTCTTTAAATCCTTGCTCTCTCACCTCCTGTTTATACCCTCTAGTTTAGGACTCACCTACCCTTGGCTTTTCACCTTACTGAGGCCCCGCATGGTTTTATAAACCTTTATAAGGTCAATCCGTATCCTCCTCTGACCTAAATATTTGCCTTAGGCAATGTTACACATGTCTCCAAATCATATCAAAGCTCTGGACAATGAAGGAAAGTGCGTCATACTGCTTTCACCGCCCTGTCCAACTGCAATGTCACTTCCGAGGAACAATGTAACTGCAGCCCTTGGTGTCTCTCTGTTCGACAACACTGTCCAGGGCCAAACCATTAACTGTGTTAGTCCTCCCTGGTTTGTCTCAACAAAACCCAACACCATACGTCAACTGCATCTTTCATTCCTTGATCCACTGGCCCCGTTGTTCAAGAGCCCCTTTGATAACCATATTCACTGCACACGACGCGATTAATTTGATCATCTGCAAACTTACTAACAATGACTCCCATATTCTCAATCAAATCGTTTATGTAGATGATACATATCAGTGGACCCAGCCCCGATCCTTATAGCACTCCTCTGGTCACAGGCCTCCATTCTGAACAACAATCCTCTCCCACCTCCCTCTGTCTCCTACTGTCAAGCCAATTTTGTATCCAGTTGGCTAGCTCTCCCTGATCCCATGTGATCTAACCTTCTGAACCAGTATATCATGCTAAACCCTGTCAAAGGTCCTGCTGACTTTAGTGTAGACAATGTATGGTCACCACTTCAACAAAAGCAATCAAGTTAGTGAGACCTGACTTTGTACACACAAAGCTGTGCTGACTATCTTTCATCAATCCTTGCCTTTGCAAATGCATGTAACTCCTGCCTGGCAGAATCACTTCCACAACCTACCCATCACTGACCTCTGGCAAATTGGTCTTTAGTTCCCTAGCATTCCATCAGTGTTTCTCAAATAATTGACCAAAACTATATTCTTGTCAGAGTTGTACAGCATGGAAACAGACCCTTCAGTTGGTACTAAACATAATTTCAAACTAAACCCATCTCAGCTGCCTGTTGCTGGCCCATATCCCTCCAAACATTTCCTATTCCCGTACTTAACCAAATGTCTGAAAAACGTTGTTATTGTACCCACATCCACCCCTTTCTCAAGAAGTTCATTCCACACTCAAACCGCCCTCTGTAACAATTTGACCCTCATGTCGTTCTTTTGAAGATCTCTCTCCTCGAACATTAAAAATGTGGACCCTTTTCTTGAGACACCCCCATCCTGGGGAAAATGCAGCTACCGTTAACTCTATCTAAATCTCTCATTATCTTATAAACTTCTATAAGGTCACCTCTCAATCTTGAGGCTCCTGCCATTTTTCAGAACTCAAGCCTTCCATACTCAACAACATCCTGGTAAATCTCTTCTGAACCCCTTGCAGCTGAATAATATCCTCCCTATAACTGGGTGACCAGAGCTGGACAGAGTGTTGCAGAAGAGGCCTCACTGATATTGGTACAATCACAACATGACGTCCCAAATCCTACACTCAATGGACTGAGCAATAGTGTGTTTGTTCTCCCTCGCTGTGTGTGTGCGTGTCCCTCCCTTGCTGTGTGTGTGTGTGTGTGTGTCCCTCCCTCGCTGTGTGTGTGCCTGTCCGTCCTTTGCTCGGTGTGTGTGTGTGTGTGCCTGTCCCTCCTTTGCTCGGGGTATGTGTGTGTGCCTCCCTCGCTGCGTGTGTGTGTGTGTGTCTCCCTCGCTGTGTATGTGTGAGTTCCCCCCTTGCTCTTTGTGTGTGTGTGTGTGTGTCCCTCTTGGTGTGCGTGTGTGCTTGGCCCTCCCTCGTTGTGTGTGCATGTGTCTCCCCCCTCGCTGCGTGCGCGTGTCCCTCTCTTGCTCTGTGTGTGTGTGTGTGTGTTTGTGTGTGTCCATGTCCCTCCCTGGCTGTGTGTGTGTGTGTGTCCCTCTCTTGCTGTGTGTCTGTGTTTGTGTGCTTGAGCATGTGTGTGTCCATCCCTCGCTGTGTGTACGTGTCCCCTCTTGCTGTGAGTATGTGTGACCCTTTTACAGTTAATGTGAGTGTCCTTCCCTTGGTGTGTTTGTGTGTGTGTGTGTGTGTGTGTGTCCCTCCCTTGCTTTGTGTCTGTGTGTGTGTGTGTGCGTGTCCCTCTCTTGCTTTGTGCCTGTGTGTGTGCGCGCCTCTTGCTGTGTGCATACGTGTCACTCCCTCGCTCTGTGTGTGTGTGTGTGTCCCTCCCTTGTGTGTGTGTGTGTGTGTGTGTGTGTGTCCCTCCCGTGTGTGTGTGTGTCCCTCCCTTGTGTGTGTGTGTGTGTGTGTGTGTCCCTCCCTTGTGTGTGTGTGTGTGTGTGTGTGTGTGTGTGTGTGTGTGTGTCCCTCCCTTGTGTGTGTGTGTGTG
The DNA here is from genome assembly GCF_047496795.1 of Chiloscyllium punctatum. Lineage (NCBI taxonomy): Eukaryota > Metazoa > Chordata > Chondrichthyes > Orectolobiformes > Hemiscylliidae > Chiloscyllium > Chiloscyllium punctatum. The sequence goes on from NC_092750.1 coordinate 113,881,048, forward strand.
TGTGTCCCTCCCTTGTGTGTGTGTGTGTGTGTGTGTGTGTGTCCCTCCCTTGCTTTTTGTGCGTATCCCCACCATTGTATGTCCGCATCGCCCCTCGCTGTGTGAGTGCCTGTCCCCCCTGGCTGTGTGTGCGTGTGTCCCTCCCTCGTCATGTCTGTGCGTGTCCCCTCTCCCTGAGTGTGCGTGCCCCTTTGCAATTTCTGTGCACATGCCCTCCCCCTCGCCGTGTGTCTGCTTGTCCATCCTTCCCTGTGTGTGTGCGTGTCCCTCCCTTGCTGTTTATGTGCGTGTCCCTCTCTCGCTCTGTGTGTTTGTGTACATCCCTTCCTCGCTGTGTGTGTGCATGTCCTTCCCTCGCTCTGTGTGTGTGTGTGTGTGTGTGTGTGTCCCTCCCTGGCTGTGTGTGTGTGTCCCTCCCTGGCTGTGTGTGTGCATGTCCTTCCCTCGCTGTGTGTGCATGTCCCTCCCTGGCTGTGTGTGTGTGCGTGTCCCACTCTCACTGTGTGTGTCTGTGTTTGTGTGCTTGCGCATGTGTGTGTGTCCCTCCCTCACTGTGTGTGTGTGTGTGTGTGTATATGTATGCATTTCAATTCCTCACTGTGCCTGTGTGTCCCTCCCACGCTGTGTGCATGTGTGTGTCCCTCCCTCACTTTGTGTGTGTGTGTCCCTCTTGCTGTGTATGCGTCTCACTCCCTCGCTGCGCGCGTGTGTGTGTGTGTGTGTGTGTGTGTGTGTGTGTGTCCCTCCCTTGCTCTTTGTGTATATCCCCCTTGCAGTATGAGTGCATGTCCCCCCTTGCTGTGTGTGCGTGTGTCCCTCCCTCACCGTGTCAGTGCGTGTCCCCTCTACTGTGATTGCCCCCTCTCACTTTCTGTGCACATTTCCTCCCCCTCGCTGTGTGTGTCCCTCCTTCCCTGTGTGTGTGTGTGTCCGTCCCTCGCTGTGTGTGTTTGTGTATGACCCTCCATCGCTGTGTGAGTGCATGTCCTTCTCTCCCTCCTGTGTGTGTGTGTGTGTGTGTGTGTGTGTGTGTCCCTCCCTTGCTCTTGTATATATCCCCCTTGCTGTGTGAGTGCATGTCCCCCTTTGCTGTGTGTGCGTGTGTCCCTCCCTCGCCGTGTCTCTGTGTGTCCCTTTCACTTTCTGTGCACATTTCTTCCCCCTCGCCGTGTGTGTGCTTGCCCCTCCTTCCCTGTGTGTGTGTTTGTGTGTGTGTGTGTGTGTGTGTGTGTGTGTGTGTGTGTGTGTGTGTGCATGTCCCTCCCTGGATGTGTGTGCGCCTGTCACTCACTTGCTGTCTGTATGTGTCCGTCCCTTGTGTGTGTGTGTCCCTCCATTGCTCTTTATGGATATCCCCCTCACTGTGTGTGCGCATCTCCCCTCGGTGTGTGAGTGCATGTCCCCCCCTTGCTGTGTGTGCGTATGTCCCTCCCTTGCTGTGCCTGTGCATGTCCCCTCTTGTTGTGTGTGCGTGCACCCTCTCAATTTCTGTGCACATGTCCTCCCCCTCGCCGTGTGTCTGCTTGTCCCTCCTTCCCTGTGTGTGTGCGTGTCCCTCCCTCACTGTGTGTGCGCGTATCCCTCCCTCGCTGCGTGTCTCAGCACGTCCCTCCCTCGCTGTGTGTGTGTCCCTTCCCCCCCGTTTGTGTGTATGTGTCACATCCTCACAGTCTGTGTTTGTGTGTGTCCCCTTCACTGCACGTCCCTTACTCGCTGTTTGTGTGTGTGTCACTCCATCGCGTTATGTGTATGTGTCTCTCTCTCTCACTGTGTGTGTGTGCATGTCCCTCCCTCGCTCTGTGTGTGTGTGTGTGTGTGTGTGTGTGTGTGTGTGTGTGTGTGTGTGTGTAAGTGTGTCTCTGTCCCACGTTGTGTGTATACATGTCCCTCCCTTGCTCTGTGTGTGTGTGAGATCCCCCCCCCTTGCTGTCTGTGTGTGTGTCCCTCTTGCTGTGTGTGTGCGTGGCCCTCCCTCACTGCATGTGCATGTGTCTCCCCCTCACTGTGTGCGCGTGTCCTCTCTTGCTCTGTGTGTGTTTGTGTGTGACCCTCCCTCGCTGTGTGTGCATATCCCTCCCTGGCTGTGTGTGTGCGTATCCCTCTCTTGCTCTGTGTGAGTGTGTGTGTGTGTCCCTGAAGATGTGCACGTGTGTGTGTGTCTCACCCTCGCTGTGTGTGCGTGCGTGTCCCTCCCTCGCTGTGTGTGTGTGCGTGTGTCTCCCCCTCACTGTGTTTGCGAGTGTTCCTCTCTTGCTCTGTGTGTGCATGTTTGTGTGCGTGTGTCTCTCCCTCGCTGTGTGTGTGTCCCTCTCTCGTTGTGTGTGTCTGTGTTTGTGTGCTTGCGCATGTCCCTCCCTCACTGTGTGTGTGTCCCCCACTTGCTGTGAGTATGTGTGTCCCTCTTGCAGTGTATGTGTGTGTCCCTCCCTCGCTGTGTGTGTGTGTGTGTGTCCCACTCTCGCTGTGTGTGCGTGTCCCTCCCTCGCTGTGTGTCTGTTTGTATCCCCTTAACTGTGTGTATATGTTCGTGTCCCACCCTCGCTTTGTGTGTGTGTGTGTGTGTGTGTCCCTCTTGCTCTGTGTGCGCGTGTCACTCCCTCGCTCTTTGTGTGTGTGTGTGTGTGTCCCTCTTGCTCTGTGTGCGTGTGTCACTCCCTCGCTCTTTGTGTGTGTGTGTGTGTGTGTGTGTGTCCCTCTTGCTCTGTGTGCGCGTGTCACTCCCTCGCTACTTTGTGTGTGTGTGTGTGTCCCTCCATTGCTCTTTGTGTATATCCCCTCACTGTGTGTGCGCTTCTCCCCTCGCTGTGAGTGCATGTCCCGCCTCGCTATGTGCGCGTGTCCCTCCCTTGCCTGTGCGTGTCCTCTCTCGCTGTGCGTGCATGTCCCCTCTCAATTTCTGTGCACATGCCCTCCCCCTCACCGTGTGTGTGCTTTTCCCTCCTTCCCTGTGTGTGTGTGTCCTACCCTTGCTGTGTATGCAAGTGTCCCTCCCTCGCTGTGTGTGTACATGTCCTTCCCTCGCTGTGTTTGTGTGCCCCTCGCACGCTGTGTGTGCATGTCCTTCCCTCCCTCGCTCTGTGTGTGTGTGTGTGTGTGTGTGTCCCCTTCCCTCCCTCGCTCTGTGTGTGTGTGTGTGTGTGTGTGTGTGTGTGTGTGTGTGCGCGCGCGCGCGCGCTCCTCCCTCGGTGTGTGCGTGCGCGTGTCCCTCCCTCGCTCGCTGCGTGTGTGTATGTGTCCCTCCCTCGCTGTGTGTCTGCGGGTAACCCCCTCACTCTGTGTAGTGCGCGTGTCCCTCCCTCGCTATGTGTGTGTATGTGTCCCTCCCTCGCTGTGTGTCTACGGGTAACCCCCTCACTCTGTGTAGTGCGCGTGTCCCTCCCTCGCTATGTGTGTGTGTGTGTCTCTCCCTCGCTGTGTGTCTGCGGTAACCCCCTCACTCTGTGTGTTTGCGTATCGCTCCCTCGCTGTGCGTGTCCCTCCCTTGCTGTGTGTGCACGTGTCCCTCCCTCGCTGTGTGTGTGTGTATCTGTGCGTGTCCTTCCCTCGCTTTGCGTGTGTGTCCGTCCCTTGTGTGTGAGTGTGTGCCCACCTTGCTGTGTGCGTGTGTTCCACTCTTGCCATGTCTGTGTGTCCTCTCTCGCTGTGTGTGCGTGCCCCCTCTCAATTTCTGTGCACATGCCCTCCCCCTTGACATGTGTGTGCTTATAGCTACTTCGCGGTGTGTGCATGTCCCTCCCTTGCAGTGTATGTGCATGTCCCTCCCTCACTGTGTGTGTGTGTGTACTCCCCTCACCATAAGTGTGTGTGTTTGTCCCTTCCTCACTGTGTGTGTGCGTCTCTCCCTTGCTCTGTATTTGTGTTTGTGTGTGTGTGTGTCCCTCCTTCGCTTTATGTGTGCGTGTCCCCGTCCCTCGCTGTGTGTATGTGCGCATCCCTCCCTCGCTGTGTGTGTGTGTCCCTCCCTCGCCATGTGTCTGTCTGTATTCCCCTCACTGGGTGTGTGTTTGTGTGTCCCTCCTTCGCTTTGTGTGTGTGTGTCCCTCCCTCGCCGTGTGACTGTGTGTATGTGCGTGTCCCTCCATCGCTCTGTGTGTGTATGTGTGTATGTTTGTGCGTGTCCCTCCCTTGCTTTGCGTGTGTGTACCCCCTCTCAATTTCTGTGCACATGCCCTCCCCCTCGCAATGTGTGTGCTTGTCCCTCCTTTGCTGTGTGTCCCTCCCTCGCTGTGTGTGTGTGTGTGTGTGTGTGTCTGTGTCTTTGCTGTGTGTCTGTGCTTGTCCCTCCTTCGCTGTGTGTGTTTGTCCCTCCCTCGTTGTGTGTGCGTATCCCTTTCTTGCTGTGTGTATGCGTGTCCCTCCCTCGCTGTGTTTGTGTGCGCGTCCCCCCCTTGCTGTTTGTGTGCGTGTCCCTTCCTTGCTGTGTGTGTGTCTCTTCCTCATTGTGTGTGTGTGTGTCCCTTCCTCGCTGTGTGTGTGCGTGTCCCCCTCGCTGTGTGCGCGTGTCCCTCCTCGCTGTGTGTGTGCATGTCCTCCCCTCGCTGTGTCTGTGTGTGTGTGCGGATGCATGTCCCCCCCCCCTTCGCTGTGTGTGTGTGTGTGTCCCTCCCTTGTGTGTGTGTGTGTGTCCCTCCCTTGCTTTTTGTGCGTATCCCCACCATTGTATGTCCGCATCGCCCCTCACTGTGTGAGTGCCTGTCCCCCCTGGCTGTGTGTGCGTGTGTCCCTCCCTCGTCATGTCTGTGCGTGTCCCCTCTCCCTGAGTGTGCGTGCCCCTTTGCAATTTCTGTGCACATGCCCTCCCCCTCGCCGTGTGTCTGCTTGTCCATCCTTCCCTGTGTGTGTGCGTGTCCCTCCCTTGCTGTTTATGTGTGTGTCCCTCTCTCGCTCTGTGTGTTTGTGTACATCCCTCCCTGGCTGTGTGTGTGCATGTCCTTCCCTCGCTGTGTGTGCATGTCCCTCCCTGGCTGTGTGTGTGTGCGTGTCCCACTCTCACTGTGTGTGTCTGTGTTTGTGTGCTTGCGCTATGTGCGTGTCCCACCCTTGCTGCGTGTGCGCGTGACCCTCCCTCGCTGTGTGTGTGTCGCTTCCTCGCTGTGTGTGTCCCTCCCTCGCTGTGTGTCTGCGTGTATCTCCCTCACTGTGTGTGTTTGCGTGTCGCTCCCTTGTTGTGTGTGTGTGTGTGTGTGTGTGTGTGTCCAAAATTTGCACCATCAGTGAACTGGCCATCATAAGTTGACTGTGGTATTCAGGAATGTGTGGTATAAGTAAGTTCACCACGAGAAATACAGGGTTTAATGTATAGGTAGAGGGGTGGGTCTGGGTAGGATGCTCTTCAGAGGTTTGGAATGGACTGGTTGGGCCGAATGGCCTGGTTCCACATGATGGCGATTCTATTCAGGTTATTGTCCATCCCTGTCAACCATCCCCGTCTCTTACACCTGGCCTTCTCCCCAATATTCTCCTTAACACAGTAATCTCCTCCAGACTCTAAAACACTCCTTGGTGATGTAAGCTTCTCCAGTCCTTACAAAGATCGATATGTCTGTCACCTCTTCCTGCTTTTAGAACCCTCCCTATAACTATTCCCATTTGGTACAGCACTCCCAATCATTGTTCCCTCTTGAAACTCCCATAAACCTTTGTATCTCTGAAAACTCATCTGGACTGTCTCAACTTCCCTTTGACAGTTACATGCTGAGACCTGCTCTATATCAGTGAAGTAATTAAGTCTTGGTAACACTCACTGTTATAACCTCCCTTCAGCCTTACAGCACTGAGGATCTGTAGAAGCTCTTTTCAAACCGACAGCCATCTCTGTGTCTGTAATCTCCTCCACTCCCTATAATACATTCTCTCTGAGCTCCTCTGTAGTCCACTAAACACTCCCTAACACTGTCTGTATCATTGTAACCTTCTCCAAAAACACAACCTTCCCTATCTGTGTAAATCCCTACACCGGTCCCTATCCCTCTCAGCTCCGTCTAACAATACAACCCTCCATGTCTGTGTATTCACCTTCAGTCTCTACTCACCTCCCTATCTGTGTAACCTTCTCCATGCATTTTTGCTTCAGTCTCTTCAACTGTCTCTATCAGTGTAACCTCTTCCAGACGTGAAAACTCTCCTCTTTCTGACTTACTCAGACCCCACACCCCTCACTATCTATAACCTACTCCTGTCTGAGAAACCTACCTCTGCAAATTGCTCCAACTCTTCAACTCTCCATAAGCTCCTGCAGCTCTTACATCCCTCCCTATCTACCAAATCTCTTCCATTCCCTAAACACCAACAGTCTGTGGAGACCCGACCACCATCCCGATCAGTGTAATCCTCTCAGGTCTCTGCAGTAATCCTGATCTGTCGAACTCACTCCATTCCTGTTCCTCTCTCAATCCAGTCCCTACAAAACCCACTATCTATTTAACACCCTCCTGTCACTATCACCCCCATGTCAATGTAAGCTCCTCCTGTGTCTCCACCATCTACCCATCTCCGTAACCTTGTCCAGCTCTTACACCACTATCTGTTTAAACATCACCCTCCTCTACAACTTCCTCCTGTTTGTGCTATGCTCCCTTATCTGTGAAACTGTCTCCAACCAAAATTGTTATCCCAGTCTCTGAAAAGAAATCCAGATTCCACGGCCTCCATAACCCCCAGAACCTAAGCCTTCCTATGTCTATAAACGTCTTCAGTCACGACTCCCCTGTATATCTCAGTTTGTTCTTCCAGTTGATACAAAGCTCTTTATCTCTGTAATCTGCTCAGCTCCCTAAAACAGTCCCTGTCTGTGATCCAGCCCTGGCCTACAATCATCCTTATCCCTGTAAACTTCTCCATCCCTCCCAACATTCCCATCTCCATGAACCCCAGTCAGCCCTACAGCTTTCCACATTTCTGTAACCTCCTGTGGGTCTATGGTCCTCCCTCCCTGTGAAACCACCTCCAGTCCCCACATCCCTCCCAATCTGGGTCCTCTGCTCCAGATCAGACCATTGCTGTCTCTGTAAACACCTCCACTCCTGACAACTCTTCCCATTTGTGTAACTTCGTTCAGACCCCATACTCTCCAGCTTCCTGAATCCTCTTCCTGCCATTGCAACCAAAACCACATGTTTATGTAATATCCACCAGTGCTTAAACCTCCCCTCCTCAGTAACCACTTACAGCCCTAACAAAGCACCTAAACTGTGAAACCTCTCATTTCCCTACAATCCTCCCTCCCTCCCTCCTCAAATGCCTTCATCACCATGAAACCTCACAATTACTGAAGCCTCCTTTTAGCATTGCAACCCTCCTAATGTCTGCAAAATCCTCCTGTCCTGATATCCCTCCCTGAGTCTGTAACCCCCACCACCCTCCAGTACCCTTCTGGGGAACATGGCAGAGGAGGGAAGATTTGTAAAGTCCGAGCCATGTTACGGAGGTAGAATTCTGGGAATTACAGATTTGGTCGAATGTCTATGGTGTGCAGATTATTGGCGAGGACTCTAAGGACAGGATTTATGACTACTTGGAAAACCATATTTAAATTAGTGACAGTCAGCATGGGTTTGTGAGGGGTCAGGTCATGCCTCATAAACCTTATTGAATTCTTTGAGGATATGGCAGAATAGGTTGATGGCCCATTCAGAAAAGAAGGAAAATTGGGATACAGGGAAATCTGTCTGTCTGGATACAGGATTGGATGGCCCAGAGAAGACAGAGGGTGGCAGCTGATGGACAGCATTGAGCCTGGAGCTCAGTGACCAGTGGGGTTCTGTAACAATCGGCTCTGGGACTCTACTCTTTGTGATTTTTATAAATGACTTGGATGTGGATGTTGGAGAGTGGGTTAGTAAGTTTGCCAATCACATGAAGTTTGGTGGAGTGGTGGGGAATGTGGAGAGCTGTTGTAGGTTGCAATGGGACATTGACAGGACATAGACCTGGGCTGGAAGTGGCAGATGGAGTTCAATCTGGAAAAGTGTGAAGTGATTCATTCTGGAAGGTCGAATTTGAATACAGAATACAGGTGGAAAGGCGGAATACTTGGCTGTGTGGAGGAACAGAGAGATCATGGGGTCCGTGTCCATAGATCCCTCAAAATCCCCACGCACGTTGGTAGGGTTGTGAAAAAGGCATATGTTGTTTTGGGTCCCCTTAGAAGGGGATTGACTGTAAGAGCCGTGAGGTTTTACTGCATCTTTATAGCGTCCTGGTGAGACCACACTTGGAATATTATGTTCAGTTCTGGTCCCGTTTACAGGAAGGCTGTGCAAGTTTTAGAGAGTGTACACAGGAGATTTACCAAGATGCTGACTGTAATGGAGGGCAGTTGTTACGAAGAAAGGTTGAGGGAGCTAAGCCTTTTTCATTGGAGAAGGGGGCGGGGCGACTTTGTGGAGGTTAGCAAGATTATAAGAGGCACAGAGTGAGTGAATAGTCAGAGACTTTTCCTCCTATGGAATAAATGGCTATTACAAGGGGGTGTAATTTTAAGGTGAATGGAGGATAGATAAGAGGATAGAGAATGGGAGGTGGTTGGAATGCACTGATAGTGGTGGGAGTAAAATTAGACACATCCGGGACATTTAATAGACTCTCGGACATTCACATGTGTAAGAGTGAAATGAAGGGTATGTAGTTTAATTTGATCTTACAGTTGGATAAAAGGTTGGCATGAAATATGCCAAAGATACAAAGATAGGTGGAGTTGTGGACAGTGAGGAAGGCTGTTGTCGGCTGCAGAGGGACTTAGATATGATGCAGAGCTGGGCTGAGGAGTGGCAGATGGAGTTCAACCCTGCCAAGTGTGAGGTTGTCCATTTTGGAAGAACAAATAAGAATGCGGAATACAGGGTTAATGATAGGGTTCTTGGTCAGGTGGAGGAACAGAGGGATCTTGGGGTCTATGTACATAGATCTTTGAAGGTTGCCACTCAGGTGGATAGAGTTTGTAAGAAGGCCTATGGAGTATTATCGTTCATTAGCAGAGGGATTGAATTCAAGAGTCGTGAAGTGATGTTGCAGCTGTACAGGACTTTGGTTAGGCCACAGTTGGAGTACTGTGTGCAGTTCTGGTCGCCTCACTTTAGGAAAGATGTGGAAGCTTTGGAGAGGGTGCAGAGAAGATTTACCAGGATGTTGCCTGGAATGGAGAGTAGATCGTACGAGGATAGGTTGAGAGTTCTCGGCCTTTTCTCGTTAGAACGGCGAAGGATGAGGGGTGACTTGATAGAGGTTTATAAGATGATCAGAGGAATAGATAGAGTAGACAGTCAGAAACTTTTTCCCCGGGTACAACCGAGTGTTACAAGGGGACATAAATTTAAGGTGAAGGGTGGAAGGTATAGGGGAGATTTCAGGGGTGGGTTCTTTACCCAGAGAGTGGTGGGGGCATGGAATGCGCTGCCCGTGGGAGTGGTAGAGTCAGAATCATTGGCGACCTTTAAGCGGCATTTGGATAGGTACATGGATGGGTGCTTAATCTAGGATAGAAGTTTGGCACAACATCGTGGGCCGAAGGGCCTGTTCTGTGCTGTATTGTTCTATGTTCTATGTTCTATGTTCTATGTTCTATGTTCTATGTTCTATGAAATCATGGCCGAAGGGTCTTGGGCTGAACTGTTCTGTGTTCTGTCTGGTAAACTGGGTAATAAGCTCAGATCAGTGTAAAAGGATATGGCATTCAGGAGGAGCTAGTCAACTGGATACAAAATTGGGCTTGATGGTTGGAGACAGAGTGTGATGGGAGACATGTTGTTTTTCTGACAGGAGGCATGTGACCAGCGGTGGAGTGGGTCCCCTGTTGTTTGTCATTTGGACAAATGGTTTGGTTGGGAATATTGGTTTCCTGGTAAGTAATTGTTTTGGGTGACACTGAAATTGGTGGTAAAGTGGATAGTGGAGAAGGTTATCTATGATACAACAGGATGGACAGTACTGCTGGGATAGTGGGCTGAAGAATAGCAGATGGAGTTTAATTAGATTAAGGTGAGGTGTTCCGTTTTGAAACAAACCAGGGTGGGACTTGTACAGTTAATGTTCGGGCACTGGGTAGTGTTGTCAGTCAGAGATCCAGTGACCCAGGTACACAGTTCTTTGAATGTGGTGTCACAGGTAGACGGGCTGGTGAAGCAAGCATTTGGGATGGTTACCTTCATTGGGGAGAGCATTAAGAGTAAGAGTTGGGATGTCATGTTGTGGCTGTAAAAGACATTGGTGGGGCCACCATAAAAACATTGTTGATCAGTGGGCAGAACTCATCTAGTTCACTAACCTCCTTTAGGGAAGGACATTAAATATTCTAACTTGGTCTGGCCGACATGTGACTCCAGACCCACAGCAATATGGCTGACTCTGAGCTACCCTCTCAGTAATTAGCAGTGGGGTCAAAGAACGTTGTTCCAGGCAGTGACACTTACATCCCATGAATGAATATATAAAAATACCTATGTCCCTCCCTATCTCTGCAAACCCCTCCAGCTGCAGCAATCCGTACTGGCTTTGTAACACCCTGACCACTCTCTGTAACAATCTCACCACCTCCAGCACCTTCACCTCTCCCTGTTCCTATTGTGTCAATGAACCCTGACCATGGCTCCCCTTCCCACAGCCCCCCTCCTGCGAGCAGACCCATTGCAATCCATTAACATTTACTCCTAAAGCACACTCTCATTTCAGGATTTTAAGTACTTTTTGGAGATCTTCTCAGCCTCATAATCTCGTATGATCCCTTTTGTCCTGAGTGAGGGATCAGTGGGAATTTCTTGCTGAGGTTTTTACTGTTTCAATGGAATGTCCTTTTGTTGAGTATTTTGCACTGTCCCTTCAAATGTTTTCCACTGTTCATTTACAGGCACATACTTCAGTCTGTTTAGCCTGATTACCTTGGTCAGTTCTCCTCTCCAACTCATGTCATTGGCTATTTTTGTTTTTAGTTGTCGCTTGTCCTTTCTGTGATTCACTTTAAAACTTTATATTTCTTTAAACTGCACTTTATCACAATTTCCCAGAGGATCTCTCCAGGTGACATTACTCATTCACTAAGTTTCATTACACGGTCGCTCTGCGATAGTTATGTCCCTTAACAGTTGCACAATGTGTTTTTCAAAGAAACACTTAAAAAAAATTAACCGAACTCCTTCCAATATCAATGTTGACCGTGTGATTGTCCCAGATTATACAAATATTGAAGATTTCCAAAATTATCACAATGCCTTTGTTAAAAAATTCCAATGAGTTCCTGTTTAATGCAGTGATGAGCAATGAAATGCTGTTTGGTGGCTAAAACTGTTCTGCTGCTTATGTCCTTGGCAAGGAGTAGCCAGAATGTACATTCAGACTGACTCTACTTCATGATCTGAGGACAAATGCTTTCTCTGTAATGCCTTTGTTATACATTATTGTTAGCGTTGCCCATTTTGCCTGAGTTTGCACAAGATTACGAACCACTGAATATTTTTGTTCACCCTGTATCCATGTCTCCCTGGTGTCTAAATCTCTTTTATCTCTTTATCACAAATCCATCGACCTTATTGCAGCAACGTTGTCCGTTCAAAAAAAAAACATAATCTACTCTCTTCCACAATTTTCTGTCACAAGTCTATTTTCTGATGTACAATTTTAGTTAAACTCTGTCCCATCCTGTTCCTTTCTGCTTGTTTTCAGCCACATTCCCATGCTGTTCCATTGCTTCACCTTTTCCCTTTGGATTAGGAAAGCTCCTTTCACCTGCATCCTCTCTGTCAGTTTAATGCCCTGTCCATAAACCTACCGACATGATTGGCCAGGACACTGGTCCCAGCACAGTTCCAGGGGGACCATCCTCATAGATTTTTTTTTTAATCAGGTATGGGAAGTGTGAGTCTCTGACTGACCAGCCTTTCTTGCCCACTCCCAGAAGCCCTTGAACTGAGTAACTTGCTCGGCCATTTCAGAGGGTCATTGAGAGGCAAACCCTTTGCTGTGGGGATGTCGTGCAGACCACGTGAGGATGGGCAGATGTCCTTCTCAAAAGGACAAGTGTTTGGATTTGTCGTACATCAGTAATGGTTTCATATATATTTGTGGACTGTTAATTATTATTTTTAAAATTATTGATTTCAGATGTCTCCTTTTCAGATGGTGGGATTCAATCCTGCCTCCCCTGAACATTAGCTGAGGTTTTGGATGCATTCACTCACAATAATACCACTAGGCCATTACTTCACCTGCTCACTGGGTGCTCATCCCTGAGCACTGATACCAGGGCATCATGAAGCTAAACCCATTCTTACAACACAATTGTGTGATCCTGACATCTTCCAGCAATCTGGGACTATTACTTAATTTCGCTCCATTTTCCAGATCTCTGTGGAACTCAGTGCCATTCTCCATGTGTAACCCTCACTGCATCTGTTTAATTTCCCATTCTGTCTATTTCTCTGTCTCCTGTAGATACTCAGGAAAGTCCTGACTCAATAGCCTTCCCAGCTGCTGGGTGGATCGTGCATCATCACATTGAACGCAGTTGGTCTGCCAGAGAGAGACAAAGGGAAAGGAGATCTGGAGCCTTCAATAAATCCTGTAGTGAGGTAAGGTCACCCACAGTGCACAGAGCAAAGAGCAATGAGAGGGCTCCAAACATCTGTTAACACAACATGACACAGATACAGTGCTGGAGGGGAGCACAGTATACACACACACCCCAGGCTCAATCACCACACCAATGTAAGTTCTGTTATATTAAAACTCACTACTCTGCAACAGTCTATCTACGGCATGTCTTGTGGTCCAGTGTCTTCAATAATTTTTAATTCCTATAACAGATCCTATCGCTGTAACCTCCTCCCTTCCCGATAGTCCCTCCACATATTTGAAATGTACTGCATTCCAGACTACCATCCCTATCCCTGTAACTTGGTTCAGTGTCTACAATATGCCTTTCTCGGTAGTCTCCTCCTCCAATAAGGTAAAAACAAGGACTGCAGATGCTGGAAACCAGAGTCTAGATTACAGTGGTGCTGGAAAAGCACAGCAGGTCAGGCAGCATCTGAGGAGCAGGAAAATCGACATTTCGGGCAAAAGCCCTTCATCAGGAACAGAGGCAGGGAGCCTGCAGAGTGGGGAGATAAATGAGAGGGGGTGGGGATGGGGAGAAAGTAGCATAGAGTCCAATAGGTGAATGGGGGTGGGGATGGGGGTGATAGGTCAGAGTGGAGGATGGGGGAAGGTAGCAAAGAGTACAATGGGTGAATGGGGGTGGGGACGGGGGTGATATGTCAGAGAGGAGGGTGGAGTGGATCGGTGGGAAGGGAGATAGGCCATTAGGACAGGTCATGAGGGCGGGGCTGAGCTGGAAGGCTGGAGGTGGGGTGAGATGGGGGAAGGGGAAATGAGGAAACTGGTGAAGTCCACATTGATTCCCTGGGGTTGAAGTGTTCCGAGGCGGAAGGTGAGGCGTTCTTCCTCCAGGCATCGGGTGGTGAGGAAGTGGCGGTGAAGGAGGCCCAGGACCTGCATGTCCTCGGCAGAGTGGGAGGGGACGTTGAAATGTTGGGTCACAGGGCGGTGGGGTTGATTGGTGCGGGTGTACCCGAGATATTCCCTAAAGTGTTCTGCTAGGAGGTGTCCAATCTCCCCAATGTAGAGGAGACCGCATCGGGAGCAACGGATACAATAAATGATATTGGTGGATGTGCAGGTAAAACTTTGGATGTGGAAGGCTCCTTTGGGGCCTTGGATGGTGGTGAGGGGAGAGGTGTGGGCGCAGGTTTTGCAATTCCTGCGGTGGCAGGAGAAGGTGCCAGGATGGGAGGGTGGGTTTTTCGGGGGGCATGGAACTGACTAGGTAGTCACGGAGGGAATGGTCTTTGCGGATAGTGGAGAGGGGTGGGGAGGGAAATATATCCCTGGTGGTGGGGTCCGTTTGGAGGTGGAGGAAATGGCAGCGGATAATTTGGTTGATGCGAAGGTTGGTAGGGTGGAAGGTGAGCACCAGGGGCGTTCTGTCCTTGTTATGGTTGGAGGGGTGGGGTCTGAGGGCGGAGGTGCGGGATGTGGACGAGATGCGTTGGAGGGCATCTTTAACCACGTGGGAAGGAAAATTGCAGTCTCTAAAGAAGGAGGCCACCTGGTGTGTTCTGTGGTGGAACTGATCCTCCTGGGAGCAGATACGGCAAAGGTGGAGGAGTTGGGAATACGGGATGGCATTTTTGCAGGAGATAGGGTGGGAAGAGGTGTAATCCAGGTAGCTATGGGAGTCAGTGGGTTTGTAAAAAATGTCAGTGTCAAGTCGGTCGTCATTAATGGGGATGGAGAGGTCCAGGAAGGGAAGGGAGGTGTCAGAGATGGTCCAGGTAAATTTAAGGTCAGGGTGGAATATGTTGGTGAAGTTGATGAATTGCTCAAACTCCTCACGGGAGCACGAGGTGGCGCCAATGCAGTCATCAATGTAGCGGAGGAAGAGGTGGGGAGTGGTGCCGGTGTAATTACAGAAGATGGACTGTTCTCCGTAGCCAACAAAGAGACAGGCAGAGCTGGGGCCCATACGGGTGCTAATGGCTACCCCTTTGGTCTGGAGGAAGTGGGAGGATTCAAAGGAAAAATTGTTAAGGGTGAGGACAAGTTCAGCCAACCGAATGAGAGTCTCGGTGGAATGGTACTGTTGTGGACGTCGGGAGATGAAGAAACAGAGGGCTTCGAGGTCCTGGTCATGGTGGATGGAGGTGTAGAGGGATTGGATATTCATGGTGAAGGTGAGGCGTTGGTGGGCCAGGGAAATGGAAGTCTTAGAGGAGGGGTAGGGTGTGAGTGGTGTCTCAAACGAATGTGTGTAGTTCCTGGACTAGGGGGGACAGGACAATGTCAAGGTAGGGAGACATGAGTTCGGTGAGGTAGGAGCATGCTGAGACAATAGGGCAGTTGGGGTGGTTAGACTTGTAGAACCGGACAGTGGGGGATCCCGGACAATGAGGGTGGAAGCTGTGGGTGGGAGATCTCCTCCTGAGGTGATGAGGTTCTGTATGCTCTGGGAGATGACGGTTTGGTGATGGGAGGTGGGTCATGGTAGAGGGGGTGGTAGGAGGAGGTGTCTTTGAGTTGGCATCATGGCTTCAGCGGTGTAGAGGTCAGTGCACCAGACTACCAGTGCACCCCCTTTATCTGCTGGTTTGATGGTGAGGTTGGTATTGGAGCAGAGGAAGTGGACGGCTGTACGTTGTGAGGGTGAGAGTTTGGAGTGGGGGAGGGGGGAGATAGGTTGAGGCAGTTAATGTCTCGGAGGAAGTTGGAAATGAAGAAATCGAAGGCAGGTAATAGGCCAGCGCGGGGTGTCCAGGTGGATGGAGTGTATTGGAGGCGGCAAAGGGGTCCTCAGAAAATAGGCGGGAATCTTCATTGTAAAAGTAAGCTCTGAGGTGGAGGTGATGGAAGAAGTGTTCGATGTCACGGCGTGTATTAAATTCATTGATATGTGGATGGAGGGGGATAAAGGTGAGGCCTTTGCTGAGGACTGATCATTCATCCTCTGTGAGGGGGAGGTCAGGGGGGATGGTGAAAACTCGGCAGGACTGGGAGCTGGGACCAGGCATAGGTGTGGAGCTGGGGGAGGGAACTGAGCCTGTAACTGGAGTGGGTGTGGTGTTAGGGGGAATGGGGGTGGAGTCATGAGCAGGGGTGGGGTTCCCCTCAGGGTTCTGGGGGCAGGAATAGTGACGTGGGACCTGGGGGGGGGGGGGTGTCAGCAGAATGCAGATGAGTGGCGTTGGTGGGGGCCGAAGTGGTGGCAAACACGGCAGTGGGGGGGGGGGGGGGGGGGGGGGGGGATCGGGGGGTGGAAGTCACTGAGTGTGTGACATCAGCGATGATGTGAGGGGTGGAAGTGATGTCACTTGTGGTGTATGAGGAATTGTGAGGGGCGGAAATGGCATTTACTTTATTTTAACCAATAATTTCCTGTCACAAATCTGTTTGACAATGTCATTTTTAATTAAACTCAGTCCCTTACTGTTTCTTTTGGTCTTCATTCATATCTCCATGGTGTTCCAATATTTCAACCTTTCTCTTTGGACTTGGGAATTTCCATTCACCTCAGACCTGTCCCCCTCCTCATCTGTGTCCATTTATATCACACTGCATAATCCTGGTACCAGAGGAACCTATCTCAATAAAATAGCTCAGTCCTCCCTGAGTACTGGTAGCAGTGCTCACTGGTCAGAACCACTTCTGATGATACCATTGTGTGATCCTGATACATTCCTGCACTCTGTTGATATCACTGTCTCTCTCCATGTGTTATCCCTCACTGTGAGGGTCTAATTGCTGCCTCTGTCAGTGTCTCTCACTCTTGCAGCTCCTCCAGATCCTGAGCCAACAGCATTCTCCACTCCAGAGGGAAGCAACTGCACAGGCCATGGATGGAGACTGGGAATTTCCAGATCTCTGTGGGACTCAGTGCCATTCTCCATGTGTACCCTTCATTGCAGCAGTGTAATTTACCATTCTGTCTCCTGTAGGTATTCCTGATGTCCCTGACTCAGCAAAATTCCCAATTCCTGTCTCGTACATCACCACATTGAAGACAGTTGCTCAGCCAGAGAGAGATGGAGAGTGAAATCTGGAGCCTTCAGTAAATCCTGCAGCCGGTAAGATCACTCACAGTAAACAGCACAGGGAGGAGTTCATGGGCTTTAATTCAGACCCTGAGGGCATGATGTAGGAACAATGCTGGGCAAGGAACATGAGAAAATTCTCAGGCTTCATTATCACCATCTTGTCTGTAAATTCAACTGTTCCACAGAACCCTCCCTATGTCTGTCAGTTTCTCCACTGTCTGTTTCATAAATACCACTTCCCCTATCTCTATCAGCCCCAACAATCCTGCCTATCCCTGTAAGCTCCTCCGACCAGTACAACTCTCCAAGTTTTTGCCTTTGCCTTTAGTGCCGGGTTCTGTCACATCTCTCCTTAACTGAAGAAAAACAACTCTTCAGTTCCTTAACCCATCCTGGTCAGTGTAGTCCTTTCCAGACCTGAGAAACCTCCCTGTCTTTGTGACTTCTTTGAACTCCTACTACCTTCATGATCTCTGTAACATTCCCGTCACGACAACAAAAAAGCTCTGTACCTTAGTAACCTCCTCCAGCCGTTAGACTCCTCCTTGTGTCTGGGCACAAAGCAGAGTGACCCTGCTTCTCTCATAAATTAGTTTCTGCATTTCTAATGATGACTATGAACTCTTCCTGTCTCTAAAACGCACTCAGTCTCTGTAAACTCTGCTGGTCCCGATTGATGGAATTTCCTTCGGTAAAAACCTTTATACCTTTAACCTCCTCCAGACGTGACCACACAGTTTATTTCTAAAACCTCTATGAATGATAGAGTCATAAAGATGTACAATTTGGAAACTCGCCCTTCGGTCCAACCCGTCCATGCCGACCAGATGTCCAAATTCAGTCTCGTCCCACCTGCCAGCGCCTGGCCCAAATCCCTTCAAATCCTTCCTATTCATATACCCATCCAAATGCCTCTTAAATGCTGTAATTGTACTAGCCTCCTCCACATCCTCTGGCAGCTCATTCCATACAGGAACCACCCTCTGTGTAAAAGTTGCCCCTTGGGTCTCTTTTATATCTTTCCCCTCTCAACATAAACCTATGCCCTCTATTTCTGGACTCCCTGACCCCAAGGGAAAAGACTTTGTCTATTTATCCTATCCATACCCCTCATAATTTTGTAAACCTCTGTAAGGTCACCCCTCAGCCTCCGACGCTCCAGTGAAAATAGCCCCAGCCTGTTCAGTCTCTCCCTGTAGCTCATATCCTCAAACCCTGGCAACATCCTTGTAAATCTTTTCTGAACCATTTCAAGTTTTACAAACCTTTCCGATAGGAAGTCTACCAAAATTGCATGCAATATTCCAACAGTGGCCGAATCAATGTCCTGTTCAGCGCAACATGACCTCCCAACTCCTGCACTCAACACTCTGACCAATAAAGGAAAGCATACCAAATGCCGCCTTCACTATCCTGACTACCTGTGACTCCTCATTCAAGGAACTATGAACCCACACTCCAAGGTATCTTTGTTCAGCCACACACCCGAGGAACTTACCATTAAGTGTATAAGTCCTGCTAAGATTTGCTTTCCTAAAATGCAGCACCTTGCATATATCTGAACTTAACTCCATCTGCGAGCTCTCAGCCCATTGGCTCAGCTGGTTCAGATCCTGTTGTAATCTGAGGTAACATTCTTCGCTGTCCTCCAATTTTGGTGTCATCTGCAAACTTACTAACTGTACCTCTTCTGCTTACATCCGAATCATTTATGTAAATGACAAAAAGTAGAGGACCCAGCAACGATCCTTGTGGCACTCCACTGGTCACATGCCTCCAGTCTGAAAAACAACCCTCCACCACCACCCTCTGTCTTTTACCTTTGAGCCAGTTCTGTATCCAAATGGCTAGATCTCCCTGTATTCCATGAGTTCTAACCTTGCTAATCAGTCTCCCATGGGGAACCTTGTCGAACGCCTTACTGAAGTCCATATAGATTACATCTATCACTCTGCCCTCCTCAATCTTTTTTTTACTTCTTCAAAAAACTCAATCAAGTTTATGAGACATGATTTCCCACACACAAAGCCTTGTTGACTACCCCTAATCAGTCCTTGCCTTTCCAAATACATGTATATCCTGTCCCTCAGGATTCCCTCCAACAACTTGCCCACCGCCGAGGTCAGGCTCACTGGTCTGTCGTT
The DNA here is from genome assembly GCF_047496795.1 of Chiloscyllium punctatum. Classification (NCBI taxonomy): domain Eukaryota; kingdom Metazoa; phylum Chordata; class Chondrichthyes; order Orectolobiformes; family Hemiscylliidae; genus Chiloscyllium; species Chiloscyllium punctatum. The sequence continues at coordinate 113,899,769 of NC_092750.1, forward strand.
CCCTGGCTTGTCTTTACCACCCTTCTTAAACAGTGGCACCACTTTTGCCAACCTCCAGTCTTCTGGCACCTCACCTGTGACTATTGATGATACAAATATCTTAGCAAGAGGCCCAGCAATCACTTCTCTAGCTTCCCACAGAGTTCTCGGGTCCACCTGATCAGTTCCTGGGGATTTGTTCACCTTTAACCATTTCAAGACATCCAGCACTTCCTCCTCTGTAATCTGGACGTTTTGCAAGATGTCACCATCTCTTTCTCTACAGTCTATATCTTCCATATGCTTTTCCACAATAAATACTGATGCAAAATATTCATTTAGTATCTCCCCCATTTTCTGTGGCTGCACAAAAAGGCCGCCTTGCTAATCTTTGTGCGGCCCTATTCTCTCCCTAGTTACCCTTTTTTTCTTAATATATTTTTTAAAAACCCTTTGCATTCTCCTTAATTCTATTTGTCAGACCTATCTCATGTCCGCATTTGCCCTCCTGATTTCCCTCTTAAGTATACTCCTACTTCCTTTATACTCTTCTAAGGATTCACTTGATCTATCCTATCTATACCTGACATATGCTTCCTTCTTTTTCTGAACCAAACACTCAATTTCTTTAGTCATCCAGGATTCTCTCTACTTACCAGTCTTCCCTTTCACCCTGACAGGAATATACTTTCTCTGGACTCTTGTTATCTTATTTCTGAAGGCTTCCCATTCTCCAGCCGTCCCTTTACCTTCGAACATCTGCCGCCAATCGGCTTTCAAAAGTTCTTGCTTCATACCATCAAAATGGGCCTTTCTCCAATTTAGAACATCAACTTTTAGATCTGGTCTATCCTTTTCCATCACTATTTTAAAACAAATAGAATTATGGTCGCTGGCCCCAACGTGCTCACCCACTGACCCCTCAGTCACCTGCCCTGCCTTATTTGCCAAGAGTAGGTCAAGTTTTGCACCTTTTCTAGTAGGTACATCCATATACTGAATCAGAAAATTATCTTCTACACACTTAAAAAAAATCCTCTCTATCTAAACTTTTAACACTATGGCAGTCCCAGCCGATGTTTGGAAAGTTAAAATCCCCTCCCATACCTACCCTATTATTCTTACAGATAGCTGAGATCTCCTTAGAAGTTTGTTTGGCAATTTCCCTTTGACTGTTGGAGGGTCTGTAATACAATCCTAATAAGGTGATCATCCCTTTTTATTTCTCAGTTCCACCCAAATAACTTCCCTGGATGTATTTCTGGGAATATCCTCCCTCAGCTCAGCTGTAATGCTATCCCTAATCAAAAATACCACTCCCCCTCCTCTCTTGCCTCCCTTTCTATCCTTCCTGTAGCATTTGTATCCTGGAACATTAAGCTGCCAGTCTTTCCCATCCCTGAGCCATGTTTCTGCAATTGCAATGCGATCCCAGTCCCATGTTCCTAACCATGCCCTGAGTTAAGCTGCCTTCCCTGTTAGGCCCCTTGCATTGAAATAAATGCAGTTTAATTGATTAATCCTACCTTGTCCCTGCCTGTCCTTACTGTTTGGCTCACTTCTGTTCTCAGTTGTCCCCATCTCAGAACAAGTTCCCAAAATCTTCCCTGTGATTGTTACCACGTCCCATCCCTGCATTCCTCAAAATCCCTGGAAAGTCCTCCCATTCCTAAAACCCGCCCTATATCTGTCAAGCTGTTCCATCTTCCACAACCCTCCCTATCACTGTAAGACAGCCCCCCCCCCCCCCCGTCCCAGTAACTACAGCCCGCTGCATCACTAAATGCCAGTAGTCACTGTGCATCTCTATAAACTTACTATCTATATAACCTCCTTCAGTCCCCACAGCACTCCCTGTCTCCATAAACTCCTTCAGTCCCCACGACTCTTCCTATCCATGTAACCTGAATCATTCCCCACAAACCTCCCTAACTCCATAACCTCCAAAAGGCCCCACGACCCTCCCTATCTCCATAATCTCATCCTGACCCAATGACCCTCCCGTTCAGAGTAACCTCCTTCAATCCCCATGATCCTCCTGATCTGTGCAACCTCCTTCAGACCCAACAGCCCTGCAGATCTCTTTGGCCCCTTTCAGGCCCCACAGCACTCCCTATCTCCATAACGTCCTTCAGTCACCACTGCACTCTCTGTGTCCATAATCTCATACAGTCCCCACATCATTCCCTCCTTAATTCCAAAGCCTCTATTACCTGTTGAACCTGTAAGCTACCTTTTTCAGACTGAGAAACAAGAACTCCCATAACCATTTCTGCTGCCAGTCTGAAACCAAACAGTGTCAGCCTGACAGTAGGTCAGGAGCTGAAATATGTTTGAAATGATATGTCAATATACAATAACTGGACCCTTAGAAACACATTTAATAAAAAGACAATGTGGATTTGAGCCTGTTGGATTGTATTTTTATTGGTGTGAGTATAAATGGCAGAGTAGATAAGGGTGAAGGAGTGGCTGTACCGGGGATACGGTGTATTTGAATTATCAGAAGCCTTTACACAAGTTTCAATAAGGGCTAAGGAGTAACTTGGTAGAGAATAGGGCACCTTAACTATCAGGAGGTGGGTGAGATATTGGACAAGATAGTGTTGTCAGAAGTTACTGTGGAGAAAGACATGGAAGCTCGGGAACCTGGGGAAATAAATAGTGATGTCTTGGAAAGAATCCTCACCAGAGAAGAGAAAGTGTTGGAGTCTTAAAACAAACAAAGGTCGATCAATCCTCAGTAGCTCATTATGTCTATCCTAGAATATTGTGGGAAGCTAGGGAAGAGGTTGCGGTGTCCCTAACAGAGATATTTATATTATCCACAGACACAATGAGTTACCGGAAGACTGGAAGGTGGCTAATGTTATTCCATCACTTAAGGGTTGCAGGGAAAAGCAAGGAAATTACAGTCCCGTGAGCCCAGTGTTGGGGAAGTTGTTGGAGGAGATTCTGAGAGAAAGGAGCTACATATATTTGGAAAGGCAAGGGCTGATTAGAGATAGTCAGCATTGCTTTGTGAGTGGGAAACCGTGTTTCACAAACTGGATTGATTCTTCGAGGAGTTGGCCAAGAGATAGACGAAGGCAGAGCAGTCACCGTTGTCTACATGAGATTTAGTAAAGCATTTGACAAGGTTCCAAGGGATGTAGAACATCTAGTCAAGAGGAAGAAGGAAGCTAACCTAAGGTTGAGGAATCAAGAATCAGAAGCAGGGCTCTAGAGAGTTACATGGGGCAGCACGGTGGCTCAGTGGTTAGCACTGCTGCCTCACAGCACCAGGGACGTGATTTTGATTCCAGCCCCAGGCAATTGTCTGTGTGGAGTTTGCACTTCTCTCCATGTCTGTGTGAGTTTCCAATAGGTGCTTAGGTTTCCACCCACAGCCCAAAGATGTGCAGGTTTGGTGAATCAGCCATGTGTTGTTCAAGAAAGGGAATAGAGATAATCCTGGGAATCACAGACCTGTCAGTCTTCTGTCTGTGATGTGCAGATTATTGGAGAGGACTCTGAGAGACAGGATTTGTGATTCCTTGGAAAACCATAGTTTGATTAGAGGAAGTCAGCATGGCTTTGTAAGGGACAGGTCATGACTCACAAATCTTATTGAATCCTTTGAGAATGTGACAAAACACATTTATGGCTCATTGAGAAAGTACAGAGCATGGGATACAGGGAAACCTGCCTGTCTGGATATAGAATTCCTGGCCCATAGAAGATAGAGGGTGATGACAGATGGAAATCATTCAGCCTGGAGCTCAGTGACCAGTGGGTTTCTGCAGGGAGAGGTTACAGGACTTCTGCTCGTTGTGATTTTATGAATGACTTGGATGTGTGAGTGGAAGAGTGGGTTAGTAAGTTTGCCAATGACACGAAGGTTGGTGGAGTAGTGAAGAGTGTGGAGATCTGTTGTAGGTTGCAACGGGACATTGACTGGATGTAGAGCTGGGCTGAGAAGTGGTAGATGGAGTTAAATCAGGAAAAGTGTGAAGTGATTCATTTTGGAAGGTGAGACTTGAATGCAGAATACAGGGATAAAGGCAGAATACTGGATAGTGTGGAGGAACAGATGGATCTTGGATTTCATGACCTGAGACTTTTTTAATTTTCCACCCAAGCTGATAATGTTGGATAGAAGGAATATGTTGTATTCGCTTTCGTTAGCTGCGGAATTGAGTTTTAAAGCGTGAGGTTATGCTACAGCTCTATACAGCCCTGTTTAGATCCAATTAGAATATTGTGTTCAGATTTCGTCCCTTCATTTCAGGAAGGATATGGAAGCTTTAGAGAGGGTAAAGAGGAGATTTACCAGGATTCTGCCTGGACTGGAGAACATGTCTTATGAAGAAAGGTTGAGGAAACTAAGGCTTTTCTCATTGGAGTGAAGAAGAGTGCGCTGTGACTTGGAAGAGGTGAACAAGATGGTGTGAGGCACAGATAGATTGAGTAGTGAGAGACCTCTTTGTTCCATGGCATACATGGTACCAGGGGCATAATTTGAGGGTGATTGGAGGTTGGGTAAGGGGAGAATTCAGATGTAGGTCCTTTACACAGAGAATGATAGGTGGGTGGAACGGGACATTTTAACAGACTCTTGGATAGGCACATGGATGATAGCAAAATGAAGGATATGTCGGTTAGTTTGATCTGACAGTCGGGTAAAAGATGTGCATGCCATCGTCGCCGAATGGTCTTGTGCTGTACTGTTCTGTGTTCTACGATCCGTATGGTAAACTGGGTAATATGTTCAGATCAATGTAGAAGGATATGGCATTCAGGAGGAGCTAGTCAACTGGATACAAAATTGGGCTGGATGGTAGGAGACAGAGGGTGGTGGGAGACATGTTGCCTTTCTGACTGGAGACATGTGACCAGCGGTGGAGTCGGTCTCCTGGTGTTTGTCATTTTGATAAATGGTTTGGATGGGAATATTGGTTTTGTGGGAAGTAAGCTTCTTGGTTGAAACTGAAATATGTGGCAAAGTGGACAGTGAAGAAGGGTATCTGTGATACAACAGGATGGACAGTACTGCTGAGATAGTGGGCTGAAGAATAGCAGATGGAGTTTAATTAGATAAAGGTGAGGTGTTCCATTTTAGAGAAACAAACCAGGGTGGGACTTGTACAGTTAATGTTTGGGCCCTGTGTAGTGTTGTCAGACAGAGACCCAGGCATGCAGGTAGACAGTTCTTTGAAAGTGGTGTCACCGGCAGACAGGTTGATGAAGCAGGTGTTTGGGATGGTTACCTTCATTGGGCAGAGCATTGAGAGTAAAAGTTGGGACGTCATGTTGTAGCTGTACAGGACATTGGTGAGGCCACCATAAAAGCATTGTTAAACACTAGGAAGTACTCATCTGGTTCACTTACGTCCTTGAGAGAAGAACATCTGACATTCTAACCTGGTCTGTCCTGGACGTGACACCAGACCCACAGCAATATGGTAGACTCTGTACTATACTCAGGGTAATTAGCAGTGACACCCTCATCCCATGAATGAATAAAAAAAATACCTATGTCCCTCCCTACCTCTGCAAACAGCTCCAGCGACAGCAATCCATACCTGCTTTGTAACACCGTTCAGTCCCTGACCCCTCTCTGTAACACTCTCACCACCTCCAGCACCTTCAGCTCTTCCGGTTCCTTTTGTGACATAAAACCTTGACAATTATTCCCTCTTCCATCTGACCTCCTCCTGTGAGCAGACCCTTTGCAATCCCTTTAAAACTTACTCCTAAAACATTCTCTCACTTCAGGATTTTAAGTACTTTTTGGTGATCCTCTAAGCCCGATAATCTAATATGATCCTTTTTACTTGAGTGAGGGATCGATGGGGATTTCTTGCTGAGGATTTGGCTGTTTCAATGGAATGTCCTTTTGTTGATGTTTTACACTGCTCCTTCAAATGTTTTCCACTGTTCATTGACAGGCACATATTTCAGTCTGTATAGCCTGTTTACCTTGGTCAGTTCCCCTCTCAAACTCATGTTATTGGTTATTTTTGTTTCTAGTTGTAGCTTGTCCTTTCTGTGATTCACTTTAAAACTTTATATTATTTTAAACTGCACTTTCTCACAATATCCCAGAGGATCTCTCCAGGTGACATGACTCATTCACTCAGTTTCATCACACAATGGTCGCTCTGAGATAGTTATGTCCCTCGCCAGTTGCACAATTTATTCAAAGCAACACTGAAAGTTCTCTGAAGTCCTCTTCCAATATCACTGTTGTCAGTGTGACTGTCCCAGATATTGTGAATATTGAAGTTGCCGAAAATTATCACAATGTGTTTGTTTAAAAATTCCAATGAGTTCCTGTGTAATGCAGTGATGAGCAATGGAATGCTGTTCGGTGAATTAAAACTGTTCGCTGCTTGTGTCCTTGGAAAGTAGTAGCCAGAATTTACATTCAGACTGACTCTACTTCATGATCTGAGACCAAATGCTTTCTCTGTGATGCCTTTCTTACCCATTATTGTTAGCCTCAGTTTGCCTCAGTTTCTGCAAGGTTGTGATCCATTGAATATTTATGCCCACCTTTTGTTCGCCCTGTAACCACGTCTCTCTGGTGTCTAAATCTTTTTTTATCTCAGTGTCAGAAATCCATCTACCTTATTGATAAGACTTCGTCCATTCAAAAAAAATCATAATTTCCTCTTTCCCACAATTTCCTGTCACAAACCTATTCACTGATGTACAGTTTTAGTTAAACTCTGTCCCATCCTGTTCCTTTCTGATTGCCTTCAGCCACATTCTCATGTTGCTCCATTACTACACCTTTTCTCTTTGTATTTGGAAAGCTCCTTTCACCTGGACCCTGTCCCAGCATCCTCTCTGTCAGTTTAAAGCCCTATCCATAAACGTATAGACATGATTGGTTAGGTCACAGGCCCGAGCACAGTTCCAGTAGGACCATCCTAATGGATTTTTTTATAAATCAGGTAGGGGATGTGGGTGTCTCTGGCTAACCAGCCTTCATTGCCTATCCCTAGCTGCCCATGAGCTGAATAGCTTGCTCGGCCATTTCAAAAGGCAATTGAGAGGCAAACACTTTGCTGTGGGTATGTAGTGCAGACCAAGTGAGGATGATCAGATTTCGTTGTCGAAAGGGCAAGTGCGCGGCACGGTGGCTCAGTGATTAGCGCTTCTGCCTCACCGCACCAGCGTCCCAGGTTCAATTCCAGCCCCGGGCGACTTTGTGGAGTTTGCACCTTCTCCGCATGTCTGCGTGAATTGCCTCCGGATGCTCCGGTTTGCTTCCACGGTCCCAAGATGCGCAGGTCGGGCGAATTGGCCATGCTACATTGCCCCTAATGTTAGGTGTATTAGGTCGAGGGTGATGGGTCTGAGTGGGTTACTCTTGGGTCGAAAGGCTGTTTCCACACTGTAGGTAATCTAAGGGATTGTGTTTTTTGTACATCAACAATGGTTTCATATTTGTTTATGGATTGTTAATTGATATTTTTAAAATTATTGATTTTAAATTCCACCATATCTTATGATGAGATTCAAACCTGCCTCCCCTGAGCACTAACTGAGGTTTTGGACAAATGCCCTAACAATAATGTTATTAGGCCATCACTTCACCTGCTCACTGGTTGCTCATCCCTGAGCACTGACACATGAAGCTAAACCCGTTCTTCCAACATGACTGTGTGATCCTGAAGTCTTCCAGCACTCCGGTGATATCACTGTCTCTCTCCATGTGGTATCCCTCACTGTGTGGGTCTAATTGCTGCCTCTGTCAGTGTCTCTCACTCTTGCAGCTACTCCAGATCCTGGGCCAACAGAATTCTCCACTCCAGAGAGACGCAACAGTGCAGGCCAGGGATGGAGTTTGGGATTTTCCAGATATCTGTGAGGCTCATTTCCATTCTCCTTGTGTACTCGTCACTGCATCAGTCTAATTTCCCATTCTGTCTATTTCCCTGTCTCCTGTAGGTACTCAGGAAGTTGCTTACTCAATAGACTTCCCAACTGCTGTGTGTCTCATCCATCACCTCATTGAAGATGGTTGGTCAGCCAGAGAGACAAAGGGAAGGGAGATCTGGAGCCTTCAATAAATCCTGGAGTGAGGTAAGATCACTCATAGTGTACAGAGCAGAGAGCAATGAGAGGGCTCCAAACATCGCTGACAAGACATGATATAGATAAGTGCTGGATGGGGAACACAGTATGGACACACCCCATGCTCAATCACCACATCTACTTTAACTTATGTTGCACTGAGAAAGCATCGGGAGTTCAGAGTTATTAATCCAGGCCTGCACTGTCTTAGTGAGCATCAGGACAACAGACATTAAAGCCGGCTTCCGACGAGAGGTTGGGAACGCTACCTGGGATCTTTCTGTTCTGTATTCTCCCTCCAACACTGTACTAACACTCACTACTCTGCAACACTGTATCTATGGCATGGCTTATGCACCAGTGCCTTCAGTAATTTTTAACTCCCATAACAGTCGTTGTCCCTGTAACCTGCTCCATTCCCGATAGTCGCTCTATGTACTTGAGACGTACTGCATTCCAGACTACCATCTCTATCGCTGTAACCTGTTTCAGTGTCTACAACATGCCTTATTTTGGTACACTAATCCTCTTTAACTGGATACAGAGTAATACAGCACGGAAACAGAACCTGTGGTCCAATTCCTCAATGCTGCCCATATTACCAAAACTGAATGAGTCTCATTTGCCTGCATTTGGCCCTTATCTCTTCAAACCTTCTCCTCTCAATGTACCTGCCCAAATGTCTTTTCCATGCTGTAATTGTTCTTTTTTCTCCCATGTGCCTGAGGCAGTCTGTTCCGTCTATGCACCATCCTCTGTGGATAATGATCCCCCTCAGCTTCCTCTTTAAATCCTTTCTCTCTCTCACCTCCTGTTTATACCCTCTAGGTTTGGACTCACCTACCTTTGGTTATTCACCATTCTTAGGGTCACCCCGTGCCCTCCTCTGCCCAATGGAAATATTTAGGGCAATGTTACAAATATCTCCAACGTATGGAACAAAGTGTTGGCCAATGATGGCAAATGTGCCAAATGCCACTTTCCCCAACCTGTCCACCTGTGATGCCACTTCCGAGGAACAATGTAACTTGCACCCCCTGGTCTCTCTCTCTCTCTGTTCAACAACCCTGCCCAGAGCCCTTCCATTAACTGTGTTAGTCCTCCCTGGTTTGTCTTAACAAAATCCAACACCTGAATTAAACTCCATCTTTCATTCCTTGGTCCACTGGCCCAGTTGGTCAAGATCCCCTTTGATAACCGTATTCACTGCCCACGACACCATTCATTTGATCATCAACAGACTTTCGCACAATCACTCCGATATTTTCACCCAAATTGTTTATGTAGATGATGCACATCAGTGGGCCCAGCCCTGATCCTTTCTTCAATAATGGAATAAAACCATATTCTTGTCATAGAGCCATACAGGATGGAAACTGTCCCTTCAGGTGATACCCACCATAATCTAAAACTAAACTCTTCCCAGCTGCCTGTTGCTGGTCCATATCACTCCAACCCTTCCCTATTCACCTGTTTATCCAAATATCTTTTAAATGTTGTAATTGTACCCACATCAACCCCTTTCTCAGGAAGTCCATTCCACACTCAAACCACCCTCTGTGTAGCAAATTGCCCCATATCTTTTTTTGAACATCTCTCTCCTCTAACCTTAAAAATGTGGCCCCTCCTCTTGAGACTCCCCCATCCTGAGGAAAAGGCAACTACCATAAAATTGATCTATAAATCATTTTTTTTCATAAACCTTTATAGCATCATGTCTCAACCTCCAGGCTCCAGTGAAAAAAGACTCAGCCTATCCAGCCATTTTTCAGAACTCAAGCCTTCCATACCCAGCATGGTAGTGGACGGCACGGTGGCACAGTGGCACAGTGGTTAGCAATGCTGCCTCACAGCGCCAGAGTCCCAGGTTCAATTCCCGCCTCTGGCGACTAACTGTGTGGAGTTTGCACATTCTCCCCGTGTCAGCGTGGGTTTCCACAGTCCAAAGACGTGCAAGTCAGGTGAATAGGCCATGCTAAATTGTCGTAGTGTTAGGTAAGGGGTAAATGTGGGGGTATGGGTGGGTTGCGCTTCGGCGGGTCGGTGTGGACTTGTTGGGCCGAAGGGCCTGTTTCTGCACTGTAAAGTAATCAAATCTCAATCAATATCCTGGGAAATCTCTTCTGAATGCCCTGCAGCTTAATAATATCCTCCCTGTTAACTGGGCGACCAGAACTGGACAGAGTATTGCAGAACAGGCCTCACAAATGTCTGTACAATCTCAATATGACGTCCCAAATCCTCCAGTCAATGGACTGAGCCATAGTCAGGCATGCCAAACACTGTCTTATCCATCCTGTGATGTAAGCTTCAAGGATTATGTACCTGAACCTGGAGGACCCTCTGCTCTAAAACATTAACGGAAGCTCTAACATTAATTGTATAAGCTCTCTCCTTGTTTGTTTTACAAAATGCATTATCTCGTAATTATTCAGATTGAATTCCATTTTTTTCAGCCCATTCACTCCCTTCATCAAGATGCCTTTGTAATCTCAGAAAACCTCCTTCACTGTCCATGATGCCACCCTCCAGCCTGCCAGCCCATCACACAGGGCTGTCAGTAGTACACATACCTTTGCTAGGGGCTCCACAATTTCTTCCCTAGCATCCCACAGTGTCCTGTGATACACTTAATCAGGTTCTGGGACTTGCCACAGCTTTGTGTTTTAAAACCTCCAGCACCACCTCTTCTATAACATGCACTCTTTTTAAGTCATAGAGATATACAGCATAGAAACAGACCCTTCGGTCCCCAACTCATCCAGGCTTCCCAGAAGATATAAATAAATCCATTCCCTTTTCCAGCATTTGGCCCACATACGTCGACACCCTTACTACACCCTTTTAAATGTTGTAATTGTATCGGTCTCCGTTACTTTCTCTTTCAGCTCATTCCATACACCCATCACCATGTGTGTGAAGAAGCTGTCCCTTCAGTCCCTCTGGAAACCATTCACCTCTAACCTTAAACCTATGCCCTCTATTTTTGGACTCCCCCAACTTCTGGGAAAAGGCCTTGAATGCTTACCCTATCCATGCCGCTCATGTTCATATCGGGACCTCTGTAAGGTCATCCCTCTGTCTCCGATTCTCCAGTGACAGTAACCCCAGCTTATTCAGCAACAACCCGGGCAATATCTTGTTAATCTTTTCTGAGCCCTTTCAAGTTTCGCAACATCCTTCCTGTAGCAGAGAGACTGGAATTGCAGAGAACTCCAATTGTGGTCGAATGTATTACTGTTGTTCCCTGAATTCCCCGGTCTTTCTCCACAGTAAGTTCTGGAGTGAAAAAAATGTTAAGGATCTTAGCAAATATCCTGCAATTCCACACTTCGATTGCCTCATTGATCTTTAATTGACACTATTTTGTCCTGAGTTACTTATGCACTCTTAATACACTGATACAATCACTTTTGGATTACCCTTTCCTTCTCTGCTGAGGCTATTTCATTTAGCCTTTCTCCATTCCTGTTTTCCACCCAGAGTGTATTCCAACAGCCCCTGTATATCCTCAGGGATTCCTTTGATCCAGATGGCTATACTGACATGTTGCCCCCATTTCCTTGACCAGACCCTCAATTTCCAGCCAGTGTTTCCGAATGCTGTCAGCATTGACCTGCACACAAACAGGAAAATGCTGGCGCTGATCGATCAGTTTATCTCACTTTTAAAATATTCTCACTTGCCAAACTTCCCTTTTCCTGTAAATAATTCCCTTCCGCAATCACATTTTGAAAGTTCCTGGCTAATACGATCAAGATTGGTCGGGCCCCATTTTATAACTTGCACTTGTGGACCAGGCCTGTCCTTTTCCAAAGCTGTTTTCACACTACTAGAACTGTGGTCACTTTGGCAAAATGCTTTCCCACTAATATCTCAGTCCCTTTCCCGACCTTGATTCCCAAGTGGAGGTCAGGTTTTGCCCCTTTCTCTTTTCAGGCTATTTACATATTGATTGGCAGTTTTCTGGAACAAAATTACCAAATTCCTCCCTTGCAAACGCTGAACACTGGCAGTCCCAGTCTAGGTTTGGAAAGTTCTAAAGCCATACCATAACAGCCCTATTATTATGCTTGTTATTTAAGATGTCCCGACATATTTATTCCTCAGTCTGCCACAGATTATTCGGGGTCAGCAGTCCGATCGTATCAAAGTAATGACCCATTCTTATTTCTCTGTTCCACTAACATAGCTTCACTGGGCGATCCCACAGGAATATCCTCCCTAAGTACTGCTGTGATGATTAATGCAATCAAAACCCACCACCACACGTCCTCTCTTGCCTCCCCTTCCTGTAGCATCTCTACCTTGAAGCAATGAACTGCCAGTCCTGCCCCTCCCTCAGCTGTGTTTCTGTAATAACTATAATATCCCAGTCCCATGTTCCAATCCATGTCCTGAGTTCATCTTCCTTAGCTGTCTAGCCCCTTGTATTGAAATAAATGCTGTTTAATGATCAGTTTTCCCCCATTCCCTGCTATGTTCTTGCCTGCCTTGTCTGCTGAAATTGCTGTCTTTAACTCGTGTACCAGCCTCAATCTTCTTTCTGACCTTACGTTTATTTAAGGTCCAACACCCTGCCACACTAGGTTATATCCTCTCAAGCATCTCGAGCAATTCACCCCACCAGGATATGGGTCCCTCTCCCGCTCCCAGTTGAGATGCCTTTCCCCGCCCTGTCACCCTGTGCTGACACCTTCAGGGATATATGGACTTGTCCACCTAGGTCCCTGTATTCCTCAGTACTCCGCAAGGACCTACCGTTTATTATGTCTGTACTTCTCTTATCGTACCTCCCACAGAGTATTACCTCACTTCGATCAGAACTAAACTCTGCTTAGATTATCATCCGATCGACATCGGACTGCAGACGGAGACCATCCTCCTCACTGTGAACAACACCCTCACCTTTCATGTCATCTGCAAACCGACTGATGATACCTTCTGCTTTCACATCCGTGTTATTAATGTTCAATGGTTCCTGCACAGATCTCTGTGGTACACCCGGTGGTGAAAATATTCTATCCACCAATTTTGCATCCAATTTGCCAACTTGCCTTGGAACTCAGTCCTTTTGGACCAGCCTTCCATGTTGGATCTTGTTTAAGGACTTATTCAAGTCCATGTAAACCACATCATCTGCACTGCCTTCATCAATATACTTAAGCATCATTTCAAAAAAACTGAACTGAATTCCTCAGACAGTATCTTCCTCTACCAAATCCGTGATGACTAAACCGAGTTGATCCTTACCTTTGCAAGTGTTGATTCATCCTCACAGTAGTTTCCAATAATGTTCCTCCCCCTGCTGTCAGACTATCTGCTCTGTAATTACCTGGCCTATCCCTGCTGCCCTTTTTGAACAACGGAACCACATTAGCGATCCTCCAGTCATTCAGCACTTCACCTGTGGCCAGCAAAGTATTATATTTATCCACCAGGGCCCCAACAATCTCTGGGTAATTAGCATGGGGTCATAGAATGCTGGTCCAGGCAGTGACACCCACATCCCATAAATGAATAAATAAAAATACATATATCCCTCCCTACCTCTGCAAACCCCTCCAGCTGCAGCAATCCGTGCTGGCTTTGTAACACCGTTCAGACCCCGACCACTCTCTGTAACAGACCCCGACCACTCTCACCACCTCCAGCACCTTCACCTCTCCATGTTCGTATCGTGTCAATAAACCTTGACAATGATTCCCCTTCCCATTGCCCCCCTCCTGCGAGCAGACCCATTGCAATCCCTTTAAAACTTCGTCTAAAACTCTCTCTCACTTCAGGATTTTAAGTACTTTGTGGTGATCTTCTCAGCCTCATAATCGAATATGATCCATTTTGTTCTGAGTGAGGGACCGGTGGGGATTTCTTGCTGAGTTTTTGTCTGTTTCAGTGGAATGTCCTTTTGTTGAGTATTTTACACTGTTCCTTCAAAAGTTTTCCACTGTTCATTTACAGGCACATGTTTCAGTCTATTTAGCCTGTTTATCTTGGTCAGTTCTCCTCTCAAACTCATGTCACTGGCTATTTTTGTTTCTAGTTGTAGCTTGTCATTTCTGTGATTCACTTTAAAACTTTATATTTCTTTAAACTGCACTTTATCACAGTTTCCCAGAGGATCTCTCCAGGTGACATTACTCATTTACTAAGTTTTATCACACAACAGTCTCTCTGAGACAGTTACGTCCCTCGCCAGTTGCACAATGTGTTATTCTAAGAAACACTGAAAAAAATCCTCTGAACTCCTCTTCCAATATCAATGTTGTCAGTGTGATTGTCCCGGACTTTGCGAATATTGACGTTTCACTAAATGTTCACCATGCCTGTATTAAACATTCCAATGAATTCCTATTTATTGCAGTGATGAGCCATGAAATGCTGTTCGGTGGGTGGTCTAAAACTGTTCTGCTGCTTGTGTCCTTGGCAAGTAGGAGCCAGAATTTACATTCAGACTGACTCTACTTCATGATCTGATGCCAAATGCTTTCTCTGTAATGCCTTTCTTACCCATTATTGTTAGCGTTGTCCATTTTGCCTGAATTTGCACAAGGTTGTGAACCATTGAATATTTACGTTCCACCTTTTGTTCGCCCTGTAACCACATCTCTCTGGTGTCTAAATCTCTTTTATCTCTGTGTCACAAATCCATCTCCCTTGTTGCAGAGACTTTGTCCATTAAGAAAAAAAACATAATTTACTCGTTCCTACAATTCCCTGTCACAAATGGATTTGCTGATCTACAGTTTTAGTTAAACTTTGTCCCATCCTGTTCCTTTCTGTTGTCTTCAGTCACATTCCCACGCTGCTCTGATGCTTCACCTTTTCTCTTTGTATTTGGAAACTTCCTTTCACCTGAAGCCTGTCCCTGCATCCTCTCTGTCAGGTTAAAGCCCTGTCCGTAAATCTACCAACGTGATTGGCCAGGACATTGTTCCACTGGAACTGTGCTGGGACCAATCTGGATGGATTTTTTTTTAAAATCAGGTATGGGATGTGGGTGTCTCTGGCTGACTAGCCTTTATTGCCCATCCCTTGCTGCCCTTGAGCTAAGCAGCTGGCTCGCCCATTTCACAGGGTCATTGAGAGGCAAACACTTTGCTGTGGGTATGTCGTGCAGACCACATGAGAGTGAACTGTTGTCTTTCTCTGAAGGTCAAGTGTTTGGATTTTTATCAATACGTATTTATGGATTGTTATTTCCAATTTATGAAACATATATTCATTTAAAATTCCACATGGTTAGAAGTTAGAAATAAGAAGGGGGTGGTCACTTTGTTGGGACTGTATTGTATATTTTTGTAGACCCAACAGATACCAGAGGAGCAGCTGTGTAGAGAGATTGTAGATAACTATAGGAATAATAGAGGAGTGCAGGCTGGAGATTTTAATATTCCCTGTATTGACTGGGCCATCTAGAGTATAAAATGACCTGGACGGAGGGCAATTTTTCAAAGGTGTCCAAGGAAGGTTCCTAAATCAATATGCAGAGGGCCCTACTCTACTCAGGCAGGTGCAACACTGGACCTCCCCTCAGAAAACGTGGTCGGGCAAGTGACTGAAGTGTCATTCAGAGAGCACTTTGGGTCCAGTGCCCACAACTGTCTTCGTTTTAACATAGTTATGGAGAAAGATCAGCAGCTCCACAGATTGAAGAGGAAAACTGGAACAGGGCCAGGTTTGGGGCCATTCTGCAGGATCTGGCCAGCGTCAATGCTGTGAAATTAAAATTGCACAATGCCCAGTTATAATCCAACTCGCTTTGGAAGCGCTGGTGATCACTGTAACAGATGAAAGGCTGAAACTAAATTTGTTTGATATTATATTCCATGACACTGTCATCCTGTTGCTATAAATTCTGTACCTTAGGATTGTGCTCCACAACCACCTGATGAAGAAGCAGGTGCTCTGAAAGTTAGTGCTTTCAAATAAACCGGTTGGACTGGAACCGAGTGTCGGGTGATTTTTAACTTTGTACACCCCCAGTCCAACACCGGCACCTCCATATGATGATTCTAATCGATTGGGTGAGTCTGTTTGAAGGAAAAGGAACAACTGGCAAATGGGAGGCTTTTCAAAGTGTGATCTCAAGAATCCAGGACCAGTATGCCCCATTGGGATAAAGGGAAAAGCTGGCAGGGTTAGGGATCCTTGGCTGATGAGGGATAATAAGGCTCTGGTCTTGAAATGAAGACTGCATGCATTGGGTTTAAGAATTTCGTATCTACATATTCTTAAAGACACGATCAATCTGTGGAGACCCTACAATCCTCTCAGTCCCTGTAATACTCCCAATCTGCAGAGGTCATTCCAATGCCTGTGACTCTTTCAGTACAATTCCTACAAGACCCACTATCTGTGTGATATCTTTTCATTGCCAGCACCCACCCTGTCAATGTAAGCTCCTCCAGTGTCTCCATCCATCTACTCATTTCCACAATCTTCTCCAGCTCTTCCATGTGTAAACATCACCCTCCCCTACAACCCTTCCCCACTCTGACCAAACTGGAGGAGGTTACTAATGCTCCCTAATCTGTGAAACTGTCTCCAACCAAAATTGCTGTTTTTATCACTTGGAGAATCTGTCTGATTCCACACCCCCTTTATCTAAATAACCTGCAGACCCTAAGCCTTCCTGTGTCTATAAACATCTTCAGTCACGACTACCCTCCATACGTCTATTTGTTTTTCCAATCTGTACAACCCACTTTATCTCTGTACTCAGCTCCATTCACCTGAAACATTCCTGTCTGTGTAAAACACCCCATCCTACCAACATCCTTATCCCTGTAAACTGCTCCATTCCTCCCAACCTCCCCATCTCCATGAACTCCTGTAGGCCCGACAGCTCTCCACATTTCTGTAACCTCCTGTGGCTCTATGCTCCTCCCTCCCTGTGAAAGCACCTCCAGTCCCCACAATTCTCCCAGTCTGGTCATCTGCTCCAGATCAGACCATTGCTGTCTCTGTTACCTCATACAACCTGAGCAACGACTCCTATTTGTGTCACTTCATTCAGATTACATCCTCTCCCACTCCCCGAAACCTCTTGCTGCCATCATAACCCTTGCTATTTAGAACATGGAATAGCACATTCCAGTACAAGCCCTTCCGCCCTCAATATTGTGCTGGCCTTTTATCCTACTCTGAAGATGAAACGAACCTACATACCTTACATTTTACTATCATTGATGTGCCTATCCAAGAGTTGCTTCGATGTCTGTAATGTGTCTGAATCTATTACCATGGCTGGCAGTCCATTCCACACACTCACCACACTCTGTGTAAATAACGTACCAGTCCCATCCATGCCGACAGGATATCCCAACCCAATCTAGTCCTACCAGCCAGCACCTGGCCCATATCCCTCTGATATCTAAGCTAAACCTTCTGCCAATTACCTTAAACTTATGTCCCCTTGTGATAGCCATTTCGCCATGGGAAGTAGTCTCTGGTTATCCCACTCTATCTATGCCTCTCATTCCCTTGTACACCTCTAACAAGTCACCATTCTTCCTCCTTCGCTGTGATCAGAAAAGCCCTAGCTTCCACAACCTACCTTCGATGGGCATGCCCTCCAGTCCAGGCAGCATCCTGCTCAATCTCCTCTGCACTGTCTTTAAAGCTTCCACGTCCTTCCTATAATGAAGTGAACAGAACTGTTCACAATATTCGAAGTGTGGTCTAACTGGGGTTCTGTAGAGCTGCAGCAAAATCTCACATCTCTTAAATTCAATCCCCCTGCTAATGAAAGGCAACACACCATCCGCCTTCTTAACAGCCTGTCAACTTGGGTGGGAACCTGAGGGACACAGGATCCCTTTGTTCCTGCACGCTACTAAGAATCCTGTATTTAACCACGTAAAGTTTTTCTGCAGAATCCTCCAATCTAAAACTATCCCTATCTTTGTAAGTTCCTCCGGTCCCTACAACACTCATAAACTGTGAAACCTCCTCAAGTCCATATATTCCTAATGTCCGCAAAATCCTCCCGTCCTGATGTCCCTCCATATCTCTGTAACCCCCACCATCCTCCAGTGCTCTTCTCGGGAACATTGCAGAGGAAGGAGGAATTGGAGAGTCTGGGCCATGTTCCGAGCTATGAAGGGCTGCAGAACCTGGAGGATGCTACAAATGTCGGAAGGGACGTGGGACTTGCAGAAGGTTAGAGGTTCCGGGATTCATTGAACCTGCAGGATGGGACAGGGGATGGCTTGTGGAACCTGGAGGATATTATGATTTGAACCACAGGTAATTTTTGATTGGACCATTCAGCCGATCTTACAGTCATAGAGATGTACAGCATGGAAACAGGCCCTTCATTCCAACCCAGCCATGCCGACAGGATATTCCACCCCAATCTAGTCCCACCTGCCAGTACCTGGCCTATATGCCTCCAAACCCTTTCTATTCATATATCCATCCAAATGCTTCTTAAATGTTGCAATTGTACCATCTGTAAAATTGGCTGAAAGATCCAATCAAACATTACCTGTGGTTCAAATCATAACATCCTCCAGGTTCCACAACCCATTCATGGTCCCATCCTGCAGATCAGATATCCCAACCCAATCTAGTCCCATCTGCGAGCACCCGGCCCCTCTCCCTCTAAACCCTTCCTATTCAGATACCCATCCAGGTGCCTTTTAACTGTTGCAGTTGTACGAGCTTCCACCACTTATTCTGGCAGCTCATTCCATATATGTACTATCCTCTGCGAGAAAAAGTTGCCTCTTTTTATCTTTTATATCTTTCTACTCTCACCCTAAACCCACCCTATAATTCTGGATTCGCATACCCCAGGAGAAAGCCTTTGTCTATTTACCCTATCCATGCCCCTCTTGATTTTATAAACCTCTACGAGGTCACCCTCAGCCTCTGACTCTCCAGGAAAAACAACATCACCTGTTCAAACTCTCCCTATAGCTCATCCCTGGCAACATCCTGGACCCTTTCAAGTTTCACAAAATCCTTCATTCGGAAGTAGAACAGAGTTGCATGCAGCATTCCAAAAGTGGCCGAACCACTGTCTTGTACAGTCGCAACATGACCTCCCAACTCCTGTACTCAATACTCTGACCAATAAAGGAGTGTATACCAAGCGCCTTCTTCGCTATCCTAACTACCTGTGACTCTACTGTCAAGGAACTCTGGATTTCATTTGTAAGATTTCATAGACAGGTAGAGTGGCCCGAGGTCTTCTGGGTAATGGTAGTTCAGTATAAGCTGGTAGGCAGAGCCAGTGAAGTATTTGCAGTGCTGTCTGATGAATGGTGGAGAGATAATGCACATGTCAAACAGGATATTTTAAGTGCTTATGGATTGCTTATGAAAGGGAAGCCACTACAATTCCCTTTACTGTTCCATCGCTATCTGTCAAAGCTCCTTTAGGTCTATATCCTCCGAATTGTTGAAACCTGCTCTCACCATTGCAACCCCCATTATTTCCTAACATTGTTAAGTCTCTAAAAGCTTTCCTATCAGGTTAATCTCCTCCACTGCATACAACACTCCTAGCCTGTGTAATCTCTTCAATTCCTTCAGTTCCGATATACCGATATATAGGTGTGACTGTTTTGTGGTCATTGTATCCTCATTTATATCTGCAAAAGGGTCTGCTCACTGTAGCACATCCTATGCTCATAAGTGAACCTGGTCTCTCACAAGACTCTCTATCACTCTCTCCTCCAGTCCCAACAAGCTTCCCTATCCCTGTCGTATCTTGCAGCATGCACACCACTCACTCTCTCTGACATACCTTCCAGTGCATAAATTCATCTCTCCTTCTAACTGTATCCAGTCTACAACTTCATCCCTGTACAACATCCTCCAGTCCATATACTCCTCTCTATTGCTGCAGCATTCTCCAGCTTATATCATCTTCCATGTGCTTGGAACATTCTCCAGTCCATACCACCCTCCCTTTCCCTGTAATACTCTCCAGTCCATACCATCCTCCCTATCGCTGTGATATTCTCCAGATCCCACAACTCTTGTTAAATATACGACATCCTGGAATCCTGTGAATGTTTCTACGCCCTGATCAACATAATCCATATAACGATCCACAACCCTATACACATTCCTATCTCTGGAATCTAATCAAAGACGCTTTTTCTCTCTAACTTCCTCCAAACAATAAAATGTTTTCTCCTGCGAACATTCTGTAGCAACTGTAACTTTGTTTAACCCTGCAACATTGTCACTCCCCCAAACATCTCTCCCACTCTGTGCCCTCTGACCATCCCTCAAAGGCCCTCTCTCAGTGACACGCGCCATGCATTTGCAACAAGGCAGATGGAATGACAGCATTAACCGAAGGGAACAGATATGATCGAACTGTTATTGTGGTGGTGTAGCTGCAGAATGATCATGACAGCAATGTGATTATTGAGGGGTTGTAGGGATTTAGGCAGGATCAGCAAAAAACCAAACAAGGGTCCCGTTCTGGTGTGAAGAAAGGACGCAGTCAGTGCATTCGTGAGACAGCCAATTTAATCTGGGAATCAAAATATAGAGTCGTTTTGAATGGACAGCTTCCAAATAGCAAGGGGGATCTGGAAGATCAAATCACAATCCATGCTCGTTGGTAAGTTGGATACAATATTTTCTTGGTGATAGTGGACAGAGGCATGTGGAGTGGTCAATTTCTGATTGGACGTCTGTGGCCAATGCTGTTTCACAAGGATCAGTGCTGCGATGTCTGTGTGTAATTTATATCTGTGAGTCAGATGAAAAGGTCAGCAGTTTGAGTAGTAATTTTGCAGACGACATTTGGAAAGGCATGTAATGATTAGGGATAGTTAGGGGAATTGTGGATAGTGAGGAAGAGTGTTAAAGGTTGCAGCACTATGTAGATCAGCTGGAATGCTGTGCAGAGAAATCGCAAATCGAATTTCATCAGGACAAGTGTGAAGTGATGCATTTATGAAGTCAAATGGAATAGAGAAGTACACTAATTGACTAGCTGGAAACATTGATAAACAGAGAGACATTGGAAGCAAATCCATAGCTCTCTAAAAATAACAACACAACAGGATGTGGTGGTAGAGGGGGAGTATGGTATGCTTATCTTCATTGGGCACAGTATTGAGTACAGATGTTGTGACTGAATGAAACTTCATTTGACCATGTTTGGAAGGTTGCGTGTCATTCTCATCGACACACCACAGGAAGGATGTGGAGGTTTTGGGGAAAGTGTAACAGAGGGTTGGCAGAATGTTGCCTGGATGAGAATGTGTTGACTGTAAGGAGGATGGACGAAGTTGGATTGTTTTGCGAGAATATCGGAGACTGAGGGGTGACCTGGTACAGGTATATAGCATGAGGAGAGGCTTCAATAATGTGGATAGTTGGAATCCTCCTTCCAATGTAGAAATATCAAATACTCGGGTGCCTCAGTTTAAGGTGAGAGTGAGAAGTTTAAAGTGAGATGAATGAGGCCAGTTGTCTTTACCGAGAGGGTGGGAGAGGTGGCAACAAGAGCAAACATTTGAAGGGCATTTAGACAGAAACATGAACAGACAGAGAATAGAGGGATATCGCCCATGTGCAGGCAGATGGGATTAGTTGAGAATAGCATCATGGTCAGCACAGCCATGGTGGGCCGAAGGGCCTATTACTCTGCTGTACTGCTCGATTTTCTAACTTAACGACATCTAACTTGTCAAAGCCCCTGCGAATCCTGGATGTTTCATTCAATTTCTCTCCCATTCTTCAAAACCCCAATAGGTTCAAGGGCAATCTACTCCACCTCTTCTCATTGGAAAATCCCGCCATCTCCAGGATCAGCCGAGCGAACCTTCCCTGGCCTGCCTCCAACACAAGAATGTCTTTCCTTAGGGCACACGTACTGTTCAATATAATCTAGGTGTGGTCTGACTTGTACCTTGCATTGTTTTAACAAGACCTCCCTATCTTTAGACTCCATTCCCTTTGTAATAAATGGCAGCATCTGATTTGCCTTCTCTATTACCTGCTGATCCTGTAAGCTACCTGTTTCACAAGGATTCCCAAAATCCTTTGTGCAGTCAGTCTGAAACCAAACGGTGTTAGCCTGACAGTAAGTCGGGAACGTGCTGGAATGTGCTATAAAGAATATGACAATAAATGAGAACTAGATACTTAGAAACAATGTAGGATGTATGATTTTATAAAAGGGGAATATTTTTAAATCTGTTGGATTCTATATTTTGGTGTGACCATAAATGCAGAATAGATAAGGGTGGGGGAGGCTAGTTGCGGTAGAGGGATATTTGAAATTTCAGAAGCATTCTGACAAGTTTCAACAAGGACAAAGAATTAGCTCGTGAGAGAATAGGGCCCCTGAAAGGTCAATGAGGCTGTCTGTTTGGAATCACTGCTGATGATGGAGATATTGAACAAATATTTTGTGTTAGGATTTACTGTGGTGAAAGACATGGAAGCTCGGGAACTTGGGAAAATACATCGTGATGTCTTGAAAAGAGTTCACATTGGAGAACAGGAGGTGCTGGATGTCTTAAAATGCAATAAGTTAGATAAAACCTTGGGACATGATCAGATGTATCCCAGCGCCTTGTGAGAAGCGAGGGAGGAAATTACAGGACCCCTTCCAGAGATATTTGTATCATTGACAGCTACTACGGACCAGTGAGACTGATGGCAGGGTGGTAAGTTGTTGTAGGAGATTCTGAGAGAAACGATCATCGTGCATTTGGAAAGGTAAGGACAGATTAACGATCATCAGCATGGCTTTGTACACGGGAAATCATGCCTCAAACCTGTGTGTGGAGGTAGACAAGTGAGAGATCAAAGCAGAGCAGTACACGATGTCCACATGAACTTTATCAAGGCCTTTGACAAGGTTCTGCATGGCAGACTGGTTAGTAAGTTTAGATCAGACATAACCAGGGAGCGTTCACTAACTGGATACAAAACAGATTGACGGTCGGAGACAGAGCATTTTTATAGAGGGTTTCTGCTCAAACTGCAGGTCTGTGGCCAATGGTGTGCCATGGGGTTCGGTGCTGGGTCACTGTTGTGCATCATTTACATAAACAGTTTGGATGATAATACAGGAGCCATGGTTAGCAAGTTTGTGTGAGACTGAAATTTGTGATAAAATGGACAGTGAAGTGGGTTATCGAAGAGTACAATGGGATCAACAGTACTGCTGGACCAGTGAGGTTAGGAATAACAGGTGGAGAAATGCAAGGTGTTGTATTGTGGTGAAGCAGACCAGGCTGGACTTGTACAATTAATGTTCGGGCCCTGTACTGTTGTCAATCAGTGACCCAGGGATGCAGGTACACAGTTTTTTGAAAGTAGAGTCACGGGTAGACAGGCTGGTGAAGCAGGCGTTTGGGATGGTTACCCTTCATTGGGCAGAGCATTGAGAGTAGGAGTTGGGATGTCATGGTGTATCTGTACAGGACATTAGTGAGGCCTCTGTATAAGCATTGTTGATTATCTGGGAAAAATCAACTTGTTCACGTATGTCCATTAGAGAGGGACATCTGGCATTCTTACCTGGTCTGGCTCATATGTGACTCCAGTCCCACAGCAATATGGTGGCTCTGAGCTGCCTCTGGGCAATTAGCAGGAGGGCAATGGATGCTGGTCCAACCGGTGACATCCTTAGGCCGTGAATGAATCAATGAGAATACATATGTCCATCCCTACCTTTGCAACCAGCTCTAGCTGCAGCAATCCGTACTGGCTTTGTAATGTTGTTCAAGACTTTGCCCCTCTCTGTAACACCCTCACCAACTCCAGCACCTTCAATTCTCCCTGTTCCACTACTCTGATTAAACACTGACAATATTTCCTCTTCCTAGTGCACTCCTCCACATTTCTAAATGTTGGTTACTTCAGAATTGATCGTTTTTTTTTCATCTCTTAATCAAATCGGCCAAGACCGTCTGAAGTGGGGAAGGAGCATTGGGAAGGTGTCGAGCACCTCGAGACTTTCTGTGGGGAAAATGGGAATCCAGGAGAAAACAGCACAAGGAGCGCGCTGTCATATCAACGCCCCACCCACCCCCTTTCCATGTCCACCTTCTGCCTCAAGTGTAACAGAGTCTGTGGAAGGCCACATCGGTCTGTACAGCCAACTCCAGACTCCCCCACCCCCACTGAGAGTGGGAGAGAGTCAGCCTCATCTGTGAGCCACCGCCAAAGAGATGATGAGATAGGAAGGTTGAATCCCCTCACAATTATCCCAGTGCCTTTGTTACAAATTCAAACAATTACCTGTTAATGCAGCGTCTCATAATGTGATATCACTCAGTATCTCTCCATGTGGTATCCCTCGCTGTGTCGGTCTATTTACTGCCTCTGTCAGCATTTCTCCCTCTTACAGATGTTCTGAGATCCTGAGTCAACAGAATTGTATATTCCAGAGACATGCAGCAGCACAGGCAAGGGATGGAGACTGGGATTATCGAGATCTCTGCTGGACTCTGTGCCACTCTGCATGTGTTATGCTCATTGCATCAGTCTAATTTCCCATTCTGTCTATTTCTGTCTCATGCAGGTCCTCAGAATGTTCCTAACTCCTGTCTCATCCATCACATCATGGAAACTGGTTGGTCAGCCAGAGAGGGATGGAGAGGGAGATCTGGAGACTTCAGTAATCCCTGCAGCCGGTAAGATCACTCACAGTAAACAGCACAGGGTGGAGGTAGTAGACTTCTATATTCAGACCTGGAAGACCGGACATAGATACAGAACTGGGTAAGGAACAGCAACATTCTACGCTTCATTCCCACCATCTTGTGAGGGTCTTGCTTTCACCTCTTCTTACTGGTCCTCAATGCGACAGCACAGGGATCGCAGGCACCAATCCTGGCCCATGCTGTGTTCGTGATCTCTGTAATATTCTCCAGTCCCGATAATCCTTCCTCTGTCTGGAATCTCCTCTAGTCCACATCATTCTCTCTGTCTCTGTCTCTGTCTCTGTCTCTGTCAGGTTCTCCAGTCCCTAACACCCTAATCCCTAACCTTCTCCAGTAGATACTAAATTCCTTCATCCCTGTAAACCCTGACAGTCCTGTCTATCCCTGTAAGCTCCTCCCACCAATACCACCCTCCGTGTCAATGTTTTTGTCTTTAACCTCTCCATCGGTCCCTACCTATGTAATCTTCTCCAGCTCCGACAACCCTTCATTAGCTGTGAAAAATTTGTAATCTCCTTAGCCTTCTCCAATTCTTTGATCTTTATCTTGTTAAATTTCACCCTCATTCCCGACACCATACCCCTCCCGACCACAGGAACCTCTTTCAGTTTGTGCAACCCTCCCCATTTGTGTAACTGTCTCCAACCCAGCAACCTGGCATTCTCCATTGCCTTCCTATCTATGTAGCCTCCAGAGTCTAGAAGCCTTCTTATTTCTGTAAATGTCTTCAGTCACGACAACCTTCCATATCTCTGTTAGTGTACACAATAATCTCCTAGATGAAACAGCCCCCTGTCTGTGCCTCTCAGTCTGCCTGCCTCTTCCTTTCTCCATCCCTATCCCTATCTCCAGAATCTAATCCAGCTCCCTCTATCCCTGTAAATTCCTCCAATCCCCAAACACCTTTGTCCCATTGACATTCTTTACCAGATGTAACTCTGTTTAATTCTAAGCCTCCCTATCTCTGTAACCTCTACCCATCTGTTCAACCCCCCAGTACTGAGGAATGACTCCCTGTATTCGTCATAAGGCAGATGGAATGACAGTGAACAGATATGATGGAACTGTCATTCCGGAGATGTAGCTGCAGAATGTCCATCGCTGGGAAGTGAATACTGAAGGGTTGTTTCAATAGAGTCATAGAGTCGGAGAGATGTGCAGCATGGAAACCGACCCTTCGGTCCAACCCATCTATGCTGAGCAGATATTCCAACCCAATCTAGTCCCAATAGGCAGACTAGGCAAAAAGCCAACAAGTTGTGAAGGAAGGATGAGTTTAATGCATCAATGAGGCAGTCATGTGGATCTGAATATCAAAAGTAGAGCTGAGAATAAACAAACAGCAGCAACCGTTAGCAGGAATTCGTTTGTAGGCACCAAACAGTGATGGGAATGTCAATATGGTTACAGTCCGGACACTGAATGTACTTATGGCAAGGGCAGTACAGTAACTGTGTGTGACAGTGGTCTCCATGCCGACTGATACAGCAACGAGCCTGTTGGATTGAATTTGTTGGTGTGAATATAAATGGCAGAATTGTAAGGGTGTAGGAGGGGTGTACTGGTATAGGGGATATGGTGTATTTGAATTATCAGAAGCCTTTATGCAAGTTTCAATAAGGGCGAAAGAGTAACTTGGGAGAGAATAGGGCCCCTTAAAGATCAATAAGGTCACCTTTGTGTGGAACCAGAGGAGATGGGTGAGATATTAGACAAAACAGTCTTGTCAGTATTTACTGTGGAGAAAGACATGGAAGCTCAGGAAGTTGGGGACATAAATCGTGATGTGTTGGAAAGAATCCTCACCAGAGAAGAGAAAGTGCTGGAATCTTACAACAAATAAAGGTCGATCAGTCTTCAGTAGCTCATTAGGTCGATCCTAGAATATTGTGGGAAGCTAGGGAAGAGATTGCAGGATCCCTTACAGAGATATGTATATTATCAACAGGGACAGTGAGATGTTGGAAGTCTGGAGGTTGTCTAATGATGTTCCATCACTGAAGGACGGCAGGGAAAAGCTAGGAAATTACAGCCTTGTGAGACCAGTGATGGGGAAGTTGTTGGAGGAGATTCTGAGAGAAAAGAGATCCTTACATTTACAAAGGCAAGGGCTGATTCGAGATGGTCAGCATGACTTTGTGAGTGGGAAACCACGTTTCACAAACAGGATTGACTCTTCGAGGAGGTGGCCAAAGATAGATGAACGCAGAGCAGTCAACGTTGTCCACATGGACTTTAGCATCTAATCAAGAGGAAGGAGGAAGTTTACTTAAGGTCGAGGAAGCAAGGATCAGACAGGGCTCCAGAGAGTTACATTGGGTGGCACGGTGTCTCTGTGGTTAGCACTGCGACCTCATAGCACCACGGACTCCATTTCGATTCCAGCCTCAGGTGACTGTCTGTGGGGTGTTTGCGCATTCTCCCTGTGGGTTTCCTCCAGGTGCTCCGGTTTCCGCCCCACAGCCCAAAGATGTGCCAGTGTGGTGGCTTAGCCATGCTAAACTACCCATAGTGATTCGGGATGGGTAGGTTTGGGGCATTAGACAGGTCAAATGGAGAGTAATAGGGTGGGGAATGGGGCTGGGTTGGATACTGTTTGGAGGGTTGATATGGAGGTGTTGGGCCAAATGGCCCGTTTCCACACAGTAGGGATTCTCTGAAGGTACCAGGAAGGAACCAAGAGATGGACTTAGGGCAACTAGAGGGGGGCATGAAAAAGCATTGTTGGGAAGGATTAAGGAAAACCGCGAGGCATTCTCCACTTATGGGAGGAGCAAGAGGATGTTCAGAGTGAGGATAAGGCCAATCTGGGATAGTGGAAGGAACTTGTGCCTGGAGTCACAGGAGGTAGAGGAGGTCCTTAATGAATACTATGCCTCAGTATTCACTGCTGAGAAGGGTCTTGTCGTTTGTGAGGACAGCGTGAAACAGGCTGATGTACGTGAACAGGTGGATGTTACGTAGGAGGATATGCTGAGAATTTTGTAAAAGATAAGGATACATAAGTCACTGAACCAGACTGGATGCGTCGAAAGTTACTACAGGAACCGAGGGAGTGGATTACTGAGCACCTGGTGATGACCTTTGCACCCTCACTGTCCACTGGAGTCAGACCAGATGATTGAAGGCCAGAAAATATTATTCCCTTGTTCAGGAAAGTGAATAGGGATAATCCTGGGAATTGAACACCTGTCAGTCTTATGTCTGTGGTGTGCAGATTATTGGAGAGGACTCTGGGAGACAGGATTTATTATTCCTTGGAAAACCATAGTTTGATTCGAGATAGTCAGCATGGTTTTGTAAGGGGCAGGTCATGCCTTACAAATCTTATTGAATCTTTAGAGAATGTGACAAAACATCTTTATGGCTCATTCAGAAAGTGCAGAGGCATGGGGTACAGGGAAACCTGTCTGTCTGGATACAGGATTACTGGCCCACAGAAGACAGAGGGTGATGATAGATGGAAAGCATTCATCCTGGACCTCAGTGACCAGTGGTTTTCTGCAGGGAGAGGTTACAGGACCTCTGCTCTTTGTGAGTTTATGAATGACTTGGATGTGTGAGTGAAAGAGTCCGTTAGTAAGTTTCCCAATGACAGAAAGGCTGGTGGAGTGGTTGATAGTGTGGAGGGCTGTTGTAGGTTGCAATGGAACATTGACAGGATGCAGAGTTGGGCTGAGAAATGGCAGATGGAGTTCAATCTGGGAAAAGTGTGAAGTCATTCACTTTGAAGATTGAATTTGAATGCAGAATACAGAGTTAACGGCAGGATCTTTGGCAGTGTGGAGGAACAGAGGGATCTTGGGTTCCAAGTCCATAGATTCCTCAAAGTAGCCACCCAAGCTGATTGGCTTGTTAAGAAGCAATATATTGTGTGGGATTTCATTAGTTTGGGGATTCAGTTTGAAAGCTGTGAGGTTATGCTGCAGCTGTACAGAGCCCTGGTTAGACCCCACTTGGAATATTGTGTTCA
Organism: Chiloscyllium punctatum; assembly: GCF_047496795.1. Lineage (NCBI taxonomy): Eukaryota > Metazoa > Chordata > Chondrichthyes > Orectolobiformes > Hemiscylliidae > Chiloscyllium > Chiloscyllium punctatum. The sequence goes on from NC_092750.1 coordinate 113,928,446, forward strand.
GATTTGGTCCCTTCATTGCAGGAAGGATGTGGAAGCTTTAGAGAGGGTAACGAGGAGATTTAACAGGATGCTGCCTGTACTGGAGGGCATGTCTTATGAAGAGAGGTTGAGGGAGCGAAGGCTTTTCTCATTGGAGTGAAGAAGGATGAGGGGTGACTTGACAGAGGTGAACAAGGTGATGAGAGTCATAGACAGAGTGAATAGAGAGAGATATTTTTTACCCTCATATAAATAGTTATTACCATGGGGTATAATTTTTGGGTGATTAGTGGATGGTTTAGGGGAGATTTTAGAGGTAGGTTCGTTACATACAGAGTGGTAGCTGAGTGGAATGCACTGCCAGCGGTGGCGGTAAAATTAGATGCATTAGGGACATTTAATATTCTTCTGGATAGGCACATGGATGATAATAAAATGAAGGGTATGGAAGTTAGAGTCCTAGAGATGTACAACATGGAAACAGACACTTCAGTTCAACCCATCCATGCTGACCAGATATCCCAACCCAATCTAGTCCCACCTGCCAGCACCCGGTCCATATCCATCCAAACCCCTACTTTTCATATACCCATCCAAATACCTCTTAAATGTTGCAATAATACCAGTCTCCACCACTTCCTCTGGCAGCTCATTCCATACACATACCACACTCTGTGTGAAAAAAGTTGTCCCTTAGGTCTCTTTTATATCTTTCCCCTTTCATCCATAACCTATGCCCTCTCGTCCTGGACACCCCAACCCCAGGGAAAAGACTTTGTCTATTTACCCTATCCATGTCCCTCTATTTTTTTGTAAACCTCTATAATGTCACCCGTCAGCCTCCGACACTCCAGGAAAACAGCCCCAGCCTGTTCAGCCTCTCCCTGTGGCTCAAATCCTCCAGCCCTGGCAGCATCCTTGTAAATCTTTTCTGAAGCCTTTCAAGTTTCCCAACATATTTCCGATAGGAAGGAGATCAAAATTGCATGCAATATTCCAACAGTGGCCTAACCATTGTCCTGTACAGCCGCAACATGACCTCCCAACTCCTGTACTCAATACTCTGACCAATAAAGGAAAGCATACCAAACACCTTCTTCACTATCCTATCTATCTGCGACTCCACTTTCAAGGTGCTATGAACTTTTACCTCAAGGTCTCTTGGTTCAGCAACACTCCCTAGGACCTTACCATTAAGTGTATAAGTCCTGTTAAGATTTGCTTTCCCAAAATGCAGCACTTCGCATTTATCTGAATTAAACTCTATCTGCCACATTTATTTTTGATCTTCTGGTCGGATAAAAGATTGGCATGTCATCACGGCCGAAGGGTCTTGTGCTGTGTTCTACATGTCGTGTGTTAAACTGGGTAATAAGCTCAGATCAGTGTAAAAGGATATGGCATTCAGGAGAAGCTAGTCAACTGGACAGAAAATTGGGCTTGATGGTAGGAGACAGAGGGTGATGGGGGACATGTTGTTTTTCTGACTGGAGACATGTGACCAGCGGTGGAGTGGGCCCACTGGTGTTTGTCATTTGGATAAATGGGTTGGATGGGAATATTGTTAAATATGTTAAGTTTTTTGGGTGACACTGAAATTGGTGGTAAACTGAACAGTGATGAAGGTTAACAAGCTGAACAGTACTGCTGGGATAGTGGGCTGAAGAATAGCAGATGGAGTTTAATTAGATAAAGGTGAGGTGTTCCATTTTGGTGAAACAAACCAGGGTGGGTAGTTAATGTTCGGGCCCTGGGAATGTTGTCAGTCAGTGACTCAGGTAGTCAGTTCTTTGAAAGTGGTGTCACAGGTAGACAGGCTGGTGAAGCAGGCATTTGGAGAGGTTACCTTCATTGGAGAGAGCATTGAGAATAGGAGTTGGGATGTCATGTTGTATCTGTACAAGACATTGGTCAGGTTACCATAAAAGCGTTGTTGATCAGTGGGAAGAACTCATCTGGTTCACGGACCTCCTTTTGTGTAGACCATCTGACATTTTAACCTGGCCTGGCTAACATGACACTCCAGACCCATTGCAATATGGCTAACTCTGAGTTCTAGTTTCTAACTTCACGGTATCCACCCTGTCAAAGCCCCTCAGAATCCTGGATGTTTCATTCAATTTCTCTCCCATTCTTCAAAACCCCAATGGGTTCAAGGGCAATCTACTCCACCTCTTCTCATTAGAAAATCCCGCCATCGCCAGGATCAGCCGAGTGAACCTTCCCTGGCCTGCCTCCAACACAAGAATGTCTTTCCTTAGGGCATGCATACTGCTCATTATAATCTAGGTGTGGTCTGACTTGTACCTTGCATCATTTTAGCAAGACCTCCCTATACTTAGACTCCATTCCCTTTGCCTTCTCGATTACCTGCTGATCCTGGAAGCTACCTGTTTCAGATTGATTCACAAGGATTCCCCAAATCCTTTGTGCAGTCAGTCTGAACCAAGCGGTGTTAGCCTGACAGTAAGTCGGGAACGTGCTGGAATGTGTTTTCAAGGATATGATAATAAATGATAACTAGATACTTAGAAACAATGGGAGATGTATGATTTTATAAAAGGTGAATATTTTTAAATCTGTTGGATTCTATAATTTGGTGTGACCATAAATGCAGAATAGATAAGGTTGGGGGAGGCTAGTTGCGGTAGAGGGATATTTGAAATTTCAGAAGCATTTTGACAAGTTTCAACAGGGGCTAAAAATTAGCTCGTGAGAGAATAGGGCCCCTGAAAGGTCAATGAGGCTGTCTGTGTGGAATCACTGCTGATGGGGGAGATACTGAACAGATATTTTGTGTTAGGATTTACTGTGGTGAAAGACATGGAAGCTCGGGAACTTGGGAAAATACATCGTGATGTCTTGAAAGAGTGCACATTGGAGAACAGGAGGTGCTGGATGTCTTAAAATGCGATAAGTTAGATAAAACCTTGGGACATGGTCAGATGTATCCCAGCGCCTTGTGAGAAGCGAGGGAGGAAATTACAGGACTCCTTCCAGAGATATTTGTATCACCGACAGCTACTACGGACCAGTGAGACTGATGGCAGGGTGGTAAGTTGTTGTAGGAGATTCTGAGGAAAACGATCATCGTACATTTGGAAAGGTAAGGACAGATTAACGATCATCAGCATGGCTTTGTACATGGGAAATCACGCCTCAAACCTGAGTGTTGAGGTCGACAAGTGAGAGGTCAAAGCAGAGCAGTACACGATGTCCACATGAACTTTATCAAGGCCTTTGACAAGGTTCTGCATGGCAGACTGGTTAGTAAGTTTAGATCAGACATAACCAGGGAGCGTTCACTAACTGGATACAAAACAGGATTGAAGTAGGAGACAGAGCATGTTCATAGAGGGTTGCTGCTCAAACTGCAGGCCTGTGACCAACGGTGTGCCATGGGGTTCGGTGCTGGGTCACTGTTGTGCATCATTTATATAAACAGTTTGAATGATAATAATGGAGCCATGGTTAGCAAGTTTGTGAGTGAGACTGAAATTGGTGATAATGTGGACAGTGAAGAGGGTTATCGAAGAGTACAATGGGATCAACAGTACTGCTGGACCAGTGAGGTTAGGAATAACAGGTGGAGAAATGCAAGGTGTTGTATTGTGGTGAAGCAGACCAGGCTGGACTTGTACAATTAATGTTCGGGCCCTGTACTGTTGTCAATCAGTGACCCAGGGATGCAGGTACACAGTTTTTTGAAAGTAGAGTCACGGGTAGACAGGCTGGTGAAGCAGGCGTTTGGGATGGTTACCCTTCATTGGGCAGAGCATTGAGAGTAGGAGTTGGGATGTCATGGTGTATCTGTACAGGACATTAGTGAGGCCTCTGTATAAGCATTGTTGATTATCTGGGAAAAATCAACTTGTTCACGTATGTCCATTAGAGAGGGACATCTGGCATTCTTACCTGGTCTGGCTCACATGTGACTCCAGTCCCACAGCAATATGGTGGCTCTGAGCTGCCTCTGGGCAATTAGCAGGAGGGCAATGGATGCTGGTCCAACCGGTGACATCCTTAGGCCGTGAATGAATCAATGAGAATACATATGTCCATCCCTACCTTTGCAACCAGCTCTAGCTGCAGCAATCCGTACTGGCTTTGTAATGTTGTTCAAGACTTTGCCCCTCTCTGTAACACCCTCACCAACTCCAGCACCTTCAATTCTCCCTGTTCCACTACTCTGATTAAACACTGACAATATTTCCTCTTCCTACTGCACTCCTCCACATTTCTAAATGTTGGTTACTTCAGAATTGATCGTTTTTTTTTCATCTCTTAATCAAATCGGCCAAGACCGTCTGAAGTGGGGAAGGAGCATTGGGAAGGTGTCGAGCACCTCGAGACTTTCTGTGGGGAAAATGGGAATCCAGGAGAAAACAGCACAAGGAGCGCGCTGTCATATCAACGCCCCACCCACCCCCTTTCCATGTCCACCTTCTGCCTCAAGTGTAACAGAGTCTGTGGAAGGCCACATCGGTCTGTACAGCCAACTCCAGACTCCCCCACCCCCACTGAGAGTGGGAGAGAGTCAGCCTCATCTGTGAGCCACCGCCAAAGAGATGATGAGATAGGAAGGTTGAATCCCCTCACAATTATCCCAGTGCCTTTGTTACAAATTCAAACAATTACCTGTTAATGCAGCGTCTCATAATGTGATATCACTCAGTATCTCTCCATGTGGTATCCCTCGCTGTGTCGGTCTATTTACTGCCTCTGTCAGCATTTCTCCCTCTTACAGATGTTCTGAGATCCTGAGTCAACAGAATTGTATATTCCAGAGACATGCAGCAGCACAGGCAAGGGATGGAGACTGGGATTATCGAGATCTCTGCTGGACTCTGTGCCACTCTGCATGTGTTATGCTCATTGCATCAGTCTAATTTCCCATTCTGTCTATTTCTGTCTCATGCAGGTCCTCAGAATGTTCCTAACTCCTGTCTCATCCATCACATCATGGAAACTGGTTGGTCAGCCAGAGAGGGATGGAGAGGGAGATCTGGAGACTTCAGTAATCCCTGCAGCCGGTAAGATCACTCACAGTAAACAGCACAGGGTGGAGGTAGTAGACTTCTATATTCAGACCTGGAAGACCGGACATAGATACAGAACTGGGTAAGGAACAGCAACATTCTAGGCTTCATTCCCACCATCTTGTGAGGGTCTTGCTTTCACCTCTTCTTACTGGTCCTCAATGCGACAGCACAGGGATCGCAGGCACCAATCCTGGCCAATGCTGTGTTAGTGATCTCTGTAATATTCTCCAGTCCCGATAATCCTTCCTCTGTCTGGAATCTCCTCTAGTCCACATCATTCTCTCTGTCTCTGTCTCTGTCTCTGTCTCTGTCTCTGTCAGGTTCTCCAGTCCCTAACACCCTAATCCCTAACCTTCTCCAGTAGATACTAAATTCCTTCATCCCTGTAAACCCTGACAGTCCTGTCTATCCCTGTAAGCTTCTCCCACCAATACCACCCTCCGTGTCAATGTTTTTGTCTTTAACCTCTCCATCGGTCCCTACCTATGTAATCTTCTCCAGCTCCGACAACCCTTCATTAGCTGTGAAAAATTTGTAATCTCCTTAGCCTTCTCCAATTCTTTGATCTTTATCTTGTTAAATTTCACCCTCATTCCCGACACCATACCCCTCCCGACCACAGGAACCTCTTTCAGTTTGTGCAACCCTCCCCATTTGTGTAACTGTCTCCAACCCAGCAACCTGGCATTCTCCATTGCCTTCCTATCTATGTAGCCTCCAGAGTCTAGAAGCCTTCTTATTTCTGTAAATGTCTTCAGTCACGACAACCTTCCATATCTCTGTTAGTGTACACAATAATCTCCTAGATGAAACAGCCCCCTGTCTGTGCCTCTCAGTCTGCCTGCCTCTTCCTTTCTCCATCCCTATCCCTATCTCCAGAATCTAATCCAGCTCCCTCTATCCCTGTAAATTCCTCCAATCCCCAAACACCTTTGTCCCATTGACATTCTTTACCAGATGTAACTCTGTTTAATTCTAAGCCTCCCTATCTCTGTAACCTCTACCCATCTGTTCAACCCCCCAGTACTGAGGAATGACTCCCTGTATTCGTCATAAGGCAGATGGAATGACAGTGAACAGATATGATGGAACTGTCATTCCGGAGATGTAGCTGCAGAATGTCCATCGCTGGGAAGTGAATACTGAAGGGTTGTTTCAATAGAGTCATAGAGTCGGAGAGATGTGCAGCATGGAAACCGACCCTTCGGTCCAACCCATCTATGCTGAGCAGATATTCCAACCCAATCTAGTCCCAATAGGCAGACTAGGCAAAAAGCCAACAAGTTGTGAAGGAAGGATGAGTTTAATGCATCAATGAGGCAGTCATGTGGATCTGAATATCAAAAGTAGAGCTGAGAATAAACAAACAGCAGCAACCGTTAGCAGGAATTCGTTTGTAGGCACCAAACAGTGATGGGAATGTCAATATGGTTACAGTCCGGACACTGAATGTACTTATGGCAAGGGCAGTACAGTAACTGTGTGTGACAGTGGTCTCCATGCCGACTGATACAGCAACGAGCCTGTTGGATTGAATTTGTTGGTGTGAATATAAATGGCAGAATTGTAAGGGTGTAGGAGGGGTGTACTGGTATAGGGGATATGGTGTATTTGAATTATCAGAAGCCTTTATGCAAGTTTCAATAAGGGCGAAAGAGTAACTTGGGAGAGAATAGGGCCCCTTAAAGATCAATAAGGTCACCTTTGTGTGGAACCAGAGGAGATGGGTGAGATATTAGACAAAACAGTCTTGTCAGTATTTACTGTGGAGAAAGACATGGAAGCTCAGGAAGTTGGGGACATAAATCGTGATGTGTTGGAAAGAATCCTCACCAGAGAAGAGAAAGTGCTGGAATCTTACAACAAATAAAGGTCGATCAGTCTTCAGTAGCTCATTAGGTCGATCCTAGAATATTGTGGGAAGCTAGGGAAGAGATTGCAGGATCCCTTACAGAGATATGTATATTATCAACAGGGACAGTGAGATGTTGGAAGTCTGGAGGTTGTCTAATGATGTTCCATCACTGAAGGACGGCAGGGAAAAGCTAGGAAATTACAGCCTTGTGAGACCAGTGATGGGGAAGTTGTTGGAGGAGATTCTGAGAGAAAAGAGATCCTTACATTTACAAAGGCAAGGGCTGATTCGAGATGGTCAGCATGACTTTGTGAGTGGGAAACCACGTTTCACAAACAGGATTGACTCTTCGAGGAGGTGGCCAAAGATAGATGAACGCAGAGCAGTCAACGTTGTCCACATGGACTTTAGCATCTAATCAAGAGGAAGGAGGAAGTTTACTTAAGGTCGAGGAAGCAAGGATCAGACAGGGCTCCAGAGAGTTACATTGGGTGGCACGGTGTCTCTGTGGTTAGCACTGCGACCTCATAGCACCACGGACTCCATTTCGATTCCAGCCTCAGGTGACTGTCTGTGGGGTGTTTGCGCATTCTCCCTGTGGGTTTCCTCCAGGTGCTCCGGTTTCCGCCCCACAGCCCAAAGATGTGCCAGTGTGGTGGCTTAGCCATGCTAAACTACCCATAGTGATTCGGGATGGGTAGGTTTGGGGCATTAGACAGGTCAAATGGAGAGTAATAGGGTGGGGAATGGGGCTGGGTTGGATACTGTTTGGAGGGTTGATATGGAGGTGTTGGGCCAAATGGCCCGTTTCCACACAGTAGGGATTCTCTGAAGGTACCAGGAAGGAACCAAGAGATGGACTTAGGGCAACTAGAGGGGGGCATGAAAAAGCATTGTTGGGAAGGATTAAGGAAAACCGCGAGGCATTCTCCACTTATGGGAGGAGCAAGAGGATGTTCAGAGTGAGGATAAGGCCAATCTGGGATAGTGGAAGGAACTTGTGCCTGGAGTCACAGGAGGTAGAGGAGGTCCTTAATGAATACTATGCCTCAGTATTCACTGCTGAGAAGGGTCTTGTCGTTTGTGAGGACAGCGTGAAACAGGCTGATGTACGTGAACAGGTGGATGTTACGTAGGAGGATATGCTGAGAATTTTGTAAAAGATAAGGATACATAAGTCACTGAACCAGACTGGATGCGTCGAAAGTTACTACAGGAACCGAGGGAGTGGATTACTGAGCACCTGGTGATGACCTTTGCACCCTCACTGTCCACTGGAGTCAGACCAGATGATTGAAGGCCAGAAAATATTATTCCCTTGTTCAGGAAAGTGAATAGGGATAATCCTGGGAATTGAACACCTGTCAGTCTTATGTCTGTGGTGTGCAGATTATTGGAGAGGACTCTGGGAGACAGGATTTATTATTCCTTGGAAAACCATAGTTTGATTCGAGATAGTCAGCATGGTTTTGTAAGGGGCAGGTCATGCCTTACAAATCTTATTGAATCTTTAGAGAATGTGACAAAACATCTTTATGGCTCATTCAGAAAGTGCAGAGGCATGGGGTACAGGGAAACCTGTCTGTCTGGATACAGGATTACTGGCCCACAGAAGACAGAGGGTGATGATAGATGGAAAGCATTCATCCTGGACCTCAGTGACCAGTGGTTTTCTGCAGGGAGAGGTTACAGGACCTCTGCTCTTTGTGAGTTTATGAATGACTTGGATGTGTGAGTGAAAGAGTCCGTTAGTAAGTTTCCCAATGACAGAAAGGCTGGTGGAGTGGTTGATAGTGTGGAGGGCTGTTGTAGGTTGCAATGGAACATTGACAGGATGCAGAGTTGGGCTGAGAAATGGCAGATGGAGTTCAATCTGGGAAAAGTGTGAAGTCATTCACTTTGAAGATTGAATTTGAATGCAGAATACAGAGTTAACGGCAGGATCTTTGGCAGTGTGGAGGAACAGAGGGATCTTGGGTTCCAAGTCCATAGATTCCTCAAAGTAGCCACCCAAGCTGATTGGCTTGTTAAGAAGCAATATATTGTGTGGGATTTCATTAGTTTGGGGATTCAGTTTGAAAGCTGTGAGGTTATGCTGCAGCTGTACAGAGCCCTGGTTAGACCCCACTTGGAATATTGTGTTCAGATTTGGTCCCTTCATTGCAGGAAGGATGTGGAAGCTTTAGAGAGGGTAACGAGGAGATTTAACAGGATGCTGCCTGTACTGGAGGGCATGTCTTATGAAGAGAGGTTGAGGGAGCGAAGGCTTTTCTCATTGGAGTGAAGAAGGATGAGGGGTGACTTGACAGAGGTGAACAAGGTGATGAGAGTCATAGACAGAGTGAATAGAGAGAGATATTTTTTACCCTCATATAAATAGTTATTACCATGGGGTATAATTTTTGGGTGATTAGTGGATGGTTTAGGGGAGATTTTAGAGGTAGGTTCGTTACATACAGAGTGGTAGCTGAGTGGAATGCACTGCCAGCGGTGGCGGTAAAATTAGATGCATTAGGGACATTTAATATTCTTCTGGATAGGCACATGGATGATAATAAAATGAAGGGTATGGAAGTTAGAGTCCTAGAGATGTACAACATGGAAACAGACACTTCAGTTCAACCCATCCATGCTGACCAGATATCCCAACCCAATCTAGTCCCACCTGCCAGCACCCGGTCCATATCCATCCAAACCCCTACTTTTCATATACCCATCCAAATACCTCTTAAATGTTGCAATAATACCAGTCTCCACCACTTCCTCTGGCAGCTCATTCCATACACATACCACACTCTGTGTGAAAAAAGTTGTCCCTTAGGTCTCTTTTATATCTTTCCCCTTTCATCCATAACCTATGCCCTCTCGTCCTGGACACCCCAACCCCAGGGAAAAGACTTTGTCTATTTACCCTATCCATGTCCCTCTATTTTTTTGTCAACCTCTATAATGTCACCCGTCAGCCTCCGACACTCCAGGAAAACAGCCCCAGCCTGTTCAGCCTCTCCCTGTGGCTCAAATCCTCCAGCCCTGGCAGCATCCTTGTAAATCTTTTCTGAAGCCTTTCAAGTTTCCCAACATATTTCCGATAGGAAGGAGATCAAAATTGCATGCAATATTCCAACAGTGGCCTAACCATTGTCCTGTACAGCCGCAACATGACCTCCCAACTCCTGTACTCAATACTCTGACCAATAAAGGAAAGCATACCAAACACCTTCTTCACTATCCTATCTATCTGCGACTCCACTTTCAAGGTGCTATGAACTTTTACCTCAAGGTCTCTTGGTTCAGCAACACTCCCTAGGACCTTACCATTAAGTGTATAAGTCCTGTTAAGATTTGCTTTCCCAAAATGCAGCACTTCGCATTTATCTGAATTAAACTCTATCTGCCACATTTATTTTTGATCTTCTGGTCGGATAAAAGATTGGCATGTCATCACGGCCGAAGGGTCTTGTGCTGTGTTCTACATGTCGTGTGTTAAACTGGGTAATAAGCTCAGATCAGTGTAAAAGGATATGGCATTCAGGAGAAGCTAGTCAACTGGACAGAAAATTGGGCTTGATGGTAGGAGACAGAGGGTGATGGGGGACATGTTGTTTTTCTGACTGGAGACATGTGACCAGCGGTGGAGTGGGCCCACTGGTGTTTGTCATTTGGATAAATGGGTTGGATGGGAATATTGTTAAATATGTTAAGTTTTTTGGGTGACACTGAAATTGGTGGTAAACTGAACAGTGATGAAGGTTAACAAGCTGAACAGTACTGCTGGGATAGTGGGCTGAAGAATAGCAGATGGAGTTTAATTAGATAAAGGTGAGGTGTTCCATTTTGGTGAAACAAACCAGGGTGGGTAGTTAATGTTCGGGCCCTGGGAATGTTGTCAGTCAGTGACTCAGGTAGTCAGTTCTTTGAAAGTGGTGTCACAGGTAGACAGGCTGGTGAAGCAGGCATTTGGAGAGGTTACCTTCATTGGAGAGAGCATTGAGAATAGGAGTTGGGATGTCATGTTGTATCTGTACAAGACATTGGTCAGGTTACCATAAAAGCGTTGTTGATCAGTGGGAAGAACTCATCTGGTTCACGGACCTCCTTTTGTGTAGACCATCTGACATTTTAACCTGGCCTGGCTAACATGACACTCCAGACCCATTGCAATATGGCTAACTCTGAGTTCTAGTTTCTAACTTCACGGTATCCACCCTGTCAAAGCCCCTCAGAATCCTGGATGTTTCATTCAATTTCTCTCCCATTCTTCAAAACCCCAATGGGTTCAAGGGCAATCTACTCCACCTCTTCTCATTAGAAAATCCCGCCATCGCCAGGATCAGCCGAGTGAACCTTCCCTGGCCTGCCTCCAACACAAGAATGTCTTTCCTTAGGGCATGCATACTGCTCATTATAATCTAGGTGTGGTCTGACTTGTACCTTGCATCATTTTAGCAAGACCTCCCTATACTTAGACTCCATTCCCTTTGCCTTCTCGATTACCTGCTGATCCTGGAAGCTACCTGTTTCAGATTGATTCACAAGGATTCCCCAAATCCTTTGTGCAGTCAGTCTGAACCAAGCGGTGTTAGCCTGACAGTAAGTCGGGAACGTGCTGGAATGTGTTTTCAAGGATATGATAATAAATGATAACTAGATACTTAGAAACAATGGGAGATGTATGATTTTATAAAAGGTGAATATTTTTAAATCTGTTGGATTCTATAATTTGGTGTGACCATAAATGCAGAATAGATAAGGTTGGGGGAGGCTAGTTGCGGTAGAGGGATATTTGAAATTTCAGAAGCATTTTGACAAGTTTCAACAGGGGCTAAAAATTAGCTCGTGAGAGAATAGGGCCCCTGAAAGGTCAATGAGGCTGTCTGTGTGGAATCACTGCTGATGGGGGAGATACTGAACAGATATTTTGTGTTAGGATTTACTGTGGTGAAAGACATGGAAGCTCGGGAACTTGGGAAAATACATCGTGATGTCTTGAAAGAGTGCACATTGGAGAACAGGAGGTGCTGGATGTCTTAAAATGCGATAAGTTAGATAAAACCTTGGGACATGGTCAGATGTATCCCAGCGCCTTGTGAGAAGCGAGGGAGGAAATTACAGGACTCCTTCCAGAGATATTTGTATCACCGACAGCTACTACGGACCAGTGAGACTGATGGCAGGGTGGTAAGTTGTTGTAGGAGATTCTGAGGAAAACGATCATCGTACATTTGGAAAGGTAAGGACAGATTAACGATCATCAGCATGGCTTTGTACATGGGAAATCACGCCTCAAACCTGAGTGTTGAGGTCGACAAGTGAGAGGTCAAAGCAGAGCAGTACACGATGTCCACATGAACTTTATCAAGGCCTTTGACAAGGTTCTGCATGGCAGACTGGTTAGTAAGTTTAGATCAGACATAACCAGGGAGCGTTCACTAACTGGATACAAAACAGGATTGAAGTAGGAGACAGAGCATGTTCATAGAGGGTTGCTGCTCAAACTGCAGGCCTGTGACCAACGGTGTGCCATGGGGTTCGGTGCTGGGTCACTGTTGTGCATCATTTATATAAACAGTTTGAATGATAATAATGGAGCCATGGTTAGCAAGTTTGTGAGTGAGACTGAAATTGGTGATAATGTGGACAGTGAAGAGGGTTATCGAAGAGTACAATGGGATCAACAGTACTGCTGGACCAGTGAGGTTAGGAATAACAGGTGGAGAAATGCAAGGTGTTGTATTGTGGTGAAGCAGACCAGGCTGGACTTGTACAATTAATGTTCGGGCCCTGTACTGTTGTCAATCAGTGACCCAGGGATGCAGGTACACAGTTTTTTGAAAGTAGAGTCACGGGTAGACAGGCTGGTGAAGCAGGCGTTTGGGATGGTTACCCTTCATTGGGCAGAGCATTGAGAGTAGGAGTTGGGATGTCATGGTGTATCTGTACAGGACATTAGTGAGGCCTCTGTATAAGCATTGTTGATTATCTGGGAAAAATCAACTTGTTCACGTATGTCCATTAGAGAGGGATATCTGGCATTCTTACCTGGTCTGGCTCACATGTGACTCCAGTCCCACAGCAATATGACTGACTCTGAGCTGCCTCTGGGCAATTAGCAGGAGGGCAATATATGCTGGTCCAACCGGTGACATCCTTAGGCCGTGAATGAATCAACGAAAAATGCAGATGTCTATCCCTCCCTTTGCAAACAGCTCTAGCTGCAGCAATCCGTACTGGCTTTGTAATGTTGTTCAGGCCTTTGCCCCTCTCTGTAACACTCTCACCACCTCCAGCACCTTCAATTCTCCCTGTTCCACTACTCTGATTAAACACTGACAATATTTCCTCTTCCTACTGCACTCCTCCACATTTCTAAATGTTGGTTACTTCAGAATTGATCGTTTTTTTTCATCTCTTAATCAAATCGGCCAAGACCGTCTGAAGTGGGGAAGGAGCATTGGGAAGGTGTTGAGCACCTCGAGACTTTCTGTGGGGAAAATGGGAATCCAGGAGAAAACAGCACAAGGAGCGCGCTGTCATATCAACGCCCCACCCACCCTCTTTCCATGTCCACCTTCTGCCTCAAGTGTAACAGAGTCTGTGGAAGGCCACATCGGTCTGTACAGCCAACTCCAGACTCCCCCACCCCCACTGAGAGTGGGAGAGAGTCAGCCTCATCTGTGAGCCACTGCCAAAGAGATGATGAGATAGGAAGGTTGAATCCCCTCACAATTATCCCAGTGTCTTTTTTACAAATTCAAACAATTCCCTGTTGATGCAGTGTTTAATAATGTGATATCATTCAGTATCTCTCCATGTGGTATCCCTCGCTGTGTCGGTCTATTTACTGCCTCTGTCAGCATTTCTCCCTCTTACAGATGGTCTGTGATCCTGAGTCAACAGAATTGTCCACTCCAGAGCGATGCAGCAGCACAGGCAAGGGATGGAGACTGGGATTGTCGAGATCTCTGCTGGACTCAGTGCCACTCTGCATGTGTTCTCCTCATTGCATCAGTCTAGTTTCCCATTCTGTCTATTTCTGTCTCATGCAGGTAATCAGGATGTTCCTAACTCCTTTCTCATCCATCACCTCATGGAAACTGGTTGGTCAGCCAGAGAGGGATGGAGAGGGAGATCTGGAGCCTTCAGTAATTCCTGCAGCTGGTAAGATCACTCACAGTAAACAGTACAGGGTGAGGTAGACCAGGAAGACAGGACAGAGATACAGAGCTGGGCAAGGAACAGCAACATTCTAGACTTCATTCTCACCATCTTGTGAGGGTCCTGCTTTCACCTCTTCTGTACTGGTCCTCAATGCGACAGCACAGGGGATCGCAGGAATCAATCCTGGCCCATGCTGTGTTCGTGATCTCTGTAACATCCTCCAGTCCCGATAATCCTTCCTCTGTTTGGAATCTCCTCTAGTCCACATCATTCTCTCTGTCTCTGTCTCTGTCTCTGTCAGGTTCTCCAGTCCCTAACACCCTAATCCCTAACCTTCTCCAGTAGGTACTAAATTCCTTCATCCCTGTAAACCCTGACAGTCCTGTCTATCCCTGTAAGCTCCTCCCACCAATACCACCCTCCATCTCAATGTATTTGTCTTTAACCTCTCCATCCGTCCCTACCTATGTAATCTTCTCCAGCTCCGACAACCCTTCCTTCGCTGTGAAAAATTTGTAAACTCCTTATCCTTCTCCAATTGTTTGATCTTTATCTTGTAAAATTTCATCCTCATTCCCGACACCATACCCCTCCCGACCACAGGAACCTCTTTCAGTTTGTGCAACCCTCCCCATCTGTGTAACTGTCTCCATCCCAGCAACCTGGCATTCTCCATTGCCTTCCTATCTATGTAGCCTCCAGAGCCTAGAAGCCTTCTTATATCTGTAAATGTCTTCAATCACAACAACCTTTCATATCTCTGTTAGTATGCACAATAATCTCCTAGATGAAACAGCCCCCTGTCTATGCCTCTCAGTCTGCCTGCCTCTTCCTAACTCCATCCCTATCCCTATCTCCAGAATCTAATCCAGCTCCCTCGATCTCTGTAAATTCCTTTGTCCTACTGACATTCTTGACCAGATGTAACTCTGTTTTACTCTAACATCCTCGAGTCCCTGTAAGCCTCCCTATCTCTGTAACCTCTACCCATCTGTTCAACCCCCCACTACTGAGGAATGTCTCCCTGTATTCACAATAAGGCAGATGGAATGACAGGGAACAGATATGATGGAACTGTCGTTACGGAGATGTAGCTGCAGAATGATCATCGCTGGGAAGGGAATACGAAGGGTTGTTGGGATCGAGTTATAGAGTCAGAGAGATGTGCAGCATGGAAACCGACCCTTCGGTCCAACCCATCCATGCTGAGCAGATATCCCAACCCAATCTAATCCCAATATGCGGACTAGGCAACAAACCAACAAGTTGCTAAGGAAGGATGAGGTTAATGCATTAATGAGACAGTCATGTAGATCTGAATATCAAAAGTGGAGCTGAGAATAAGCAAGCAGCAGTAACCATTAGCAGGAATTCTTTTGTAGGCACCAAACAGTGATGGGAATGTCAATATGGTTACAGTCAGGACACTGAATGTACTTATGGCAAGGGCAGTACAGTAACTGTGTGACAGTGGTCTCTATGCCAACGAGCGTGTTGGATTTAATTTGTTGGTGTGAATATAAATGGCAGAATTGTAAGGGTGTAGGAGGGGTGTAGTGGTATAGGGGATATGGTGTATTTGAATGATCAGAAGCCTTTATGCAAGTTTTAACAGGGAAAAGAACGGACAAAGGAAGCACATGGTGAGGGGAAGAAACTGACAGGACAGCGTACCTGCAGAGTTACTGCCTTTGCTGTTTGAATTCATGTATCGCTGGATATCGGAGTGCATTTATCGGATTTAAAGTTTACTGCAGATTATATCTGCAATAAATGCTTCTGCTTGTGAATCCTATCAGATCGAATGGATTGGTTGGAGAGACAGTTTAAGACAATACAGAATTGGTAACAGCAACAGTATGTGATGGATGGCAGTTATAGGAAGGGGGACAGTCTCAGATAGAGTTACATAGATGGGTTAACTCCAAAAAAGGCAAGAGAGTTAAGTAGCTAGTGCAGGAGTCTTCTGTGGCTCTCCCCATTTTAAGCAAATATGCTATTTTGGAAAATGTAGCGGGTGATGGATTCACACGGGAACGTTGCACAAACAGGCAAGTTTGTGGTATGGAGACTGGCTCTAATGCAACAGGGGATACGCCGGATTCCACGAAGTCAATTGTCTTAGGGGACTCGCTAGTCTGAGGTACAGACAGACGGTTCTGTGGCCAGCAGAGAAATAAGCAGATTAGTGTGTTGCTTCCCTGCTGCCAGGATCAAGGATATCTCAGAAAGGATGCAGAATGTTCTCATGGGGAGAGGGGCCAGCAAGAGGTCATTGTCCAAATTGGAACCAACGACATAAGAAGGGAAAACGTTTGAGATTAAGGACGGAGATTGCAGGGTGATAGGCAGAAATTTATAAAAGAGGATCTTGAGAGTAATAATATCTGTATTACTCCCGGCGCTATGAGCTAGTGAGGACAGGAATAGAGGGATAAAGCAGATGAATACATGGCTTTGGAGCTGGTGTATGGGAGAAGTATTCACGTTTTTGGATCACTGGAATCTCTTTTGGGGTAGAAGGAACCTGTACCAGAAGGACGGATTGCACCTAAATTGGAAGGGGGCGAATATACTGGCAGGAAGATTTGCCACAGCTGCTCGGGAGGTTTTAAACTAGTTTGGACGGTGGGGGGGGGGGGGGGGAGCTGGGGGCAGGGAGATAGTGAGGAAATAGATCAATCTGAGATTGGTAAACTGAGATCAGAAACGAGTCAAACAGTCAGGACCGGCAGGGACAAGGTAGGACTAATAAAGTAAACTGCATTTATTTCAATGCAAAGGGGCCGAATCGGGAAGGCAGATGAACGCAGGGCATGGTTAGGAATATGGGACTGGGATATCATAGCAGTTACAGAAACATGGCTCATGGATCGGCAGGACTGGCAGATAATGTTCCAGGTTACAAATTCTACAGGAAAGATAGAAAGGAAGGCAGGACAGGAGGGGGAATGGAGTTTTTGATTAGGGATAGCATTACAGGGGTACTGAGGGAGGATATTCCTGGAAATACATCGAGGGAAGTTATTTGGGTAGAACCGAGAAATAAGAACGGGATGATCGCCTTATTGGGATTGTATTATAGACTACCTAATAGTCAGAGGGAAATTGAGAAACAAACTTGTGAGAAGATCTCAACTATCTGTAAGAAAGTAGGGTGATTATGGTAGGAGATTTTAACTTTCCAAACATAGACTGGGACTGCCGGAGCGTTAAGAGTCTAGATGGAGAGGAAGTTATTCAGTGTGTACAAGAAAATTTTCTGATTCAGTATGTGGATTAACCTACTAGAGAAGGTGCAAAACTTGACCCACTCTGGGGAAATAAGGCAGGGCAGGTGACTGAGGTGTCAGTGGAGGTGCACTTTGGGGCCAGCTACCATAATACCATTAGATCTTAAATAATTATGGAAATGGATAGACCAGATCTTAAAGTTGACGTTATAAATTGGAGAAAGGCCAATTTTGACAGTATTTGGCAAGAACTTTCAAAACCTGATTGGGGGCAGATGTTCACAGGTAAATGGACGGCTGGAAAATGGGAAGCCTTCAGAAACGAGATAACAAGAATCCAAAGCAAGTATATTCCTGTTGGGATGAAAAGAAAGGCTGGTAGTATAGGGATTGCTGACTAACTAAACGGTTTGATTCATAAAAAGAAGGAAGCATGTGTCAGGTATAGACAGGATAGATCGAGTGAATCCTTCAAAGAGTATAAAGGCAGTAAAGGTATACTTAAGAGGGAAATCAGGAGGGCAAAAAGGGGACATGAGATAGCTTTAGCAAGTAGAATTATGGAGACTGCAAAGGGTTTTTACAAATACATTAAGGACAAAATCATAACTAGGGAGAGAATAGAACCCCTCAAAGATCAGCAAGGCAGCCCTTGTATGGAGCTGCAGGAAATGGGGGAGATACTAAACGAGTATTTTGTATCAGTATTTACTGTGGAAACGGATATGGAAGGTATAGAATGTCAGGAAATAGATGGTTACACGTTGAAAAATGTCCATATTCCAGAGGAGGAAGTGCTGGATGTCTTGAAACGTGTAAAAGTGGATAAATCCCCAGGACCCGAACAGGTGTACCATAGATCTCTGTGGGAAGCCAGAGAAGTGATTGCTGGGCTTCTTGCTGAGACATTTGTACCGTTGATAGTCACAGGAGAGGTGCCAGAAGACTGGAGTTTGGCAAACGTGGTGCCACTGTTTAAGAAGGGTGGTACAGACAAACCATGGAACTATAGGCCAGTGATCCTGACGTCAGTGGTGAGCAAGTTGCTGAAGGGAATCCTGAAGGACAGGATGCACATGGAGTTGGAAAGACAAGGACTGATTAGGGATAGTCAACATAGCTTTAACCGTGGGAAATCATATCTCACGATCTTGATTGAGTTTTTTGAAGAAGTAACGAAGAGGGCAGAGCAGTAGATGTGTTCTATATGGACTTCAGTAACGCGTTCGACAAGATTCTCCATGGAAGACTGGTTAGCAAGTTTAGATCTCACGGAACACAGGGACAACTAGCCACTTGCATACAGAACTGGCTCAAAGGTTGAAGACAGAGGGTGGAGGTGGAGGGTTATTTTTTAGACTGGAGGCCTGTGACCAGTGGAGTACCACAAGGATCAGTGCTGGTTCCTCAATTTTTTATCATTTACGTAAATGATTTGGATGTGAGCGTAAGAGGTATTGTTAGTAAGTTTGCAGATGACTACAAAATTGGAGGTGTAGTGGACAGCGAAGAGGTTTACCTCAGAGTACAACAGGATCTTGATCAGATGGGCCAATGGGCTGAGAAGTGGCAGGTGGAGTTTAATTGAAATAAATGCGAGGTGCTGCATTTTGGGAAAGCAAATTTTAGCAGGACTTCAACATTTAATGGCAATGTCCTGGGTGTGTTGCTGAACAAAGAGACCTTGGCGTGCACGTTCATTGGTCCTTGAAAGTGGAGTCGCTGGTAGGTAGGATAGTTAAGGTGGTGTTTGGTTTGCTTTCCTTTAATGGTCAGAGTATTGAGTTTTGGAGTTGAGAGGTCATGTTGCGGTTGTACGGGACACTGGTTAGGCCACTGTTGGAATATTGCATGGAATTCAGGTCTCCTTCCTATCGGAAATATGTTGTGAAAATTGAAAGGGTTCAGGAAAGATTTACAAGGATGTTGACAGAGTGGGAGAATTTGAGGTATAAGGAGAGGTTGTACAGGCTGGGGCTGTTTTCCCTTGAGCGTTGGAGGCTGAGAGGTGACCTTCTCGAGATGTACAAAATTGTGAAGGGCATGGAGAGGATAAATAGAGAAAGTCTTTTCCCTGGTGTCGGGGAGTCCAGATCTAAAGGGCATAGGTTTAGGCTGAGAAGTGAAGGATGTTGGGTGGCACAGTGGTTAGCAATGCTACCTCCCAATGCCATGAGACTCAGGTTCAATTCCCGCCTCAGGCTGTGTGGACTTTGCACATTCTCCCTATGTCTGCATGGGTTTCCTCCCACAATCCAAACTTGTGCAGGCTAGGTGAATTGGCTATGCTAAATTGCCTGTACTGTTAGGTGCAGGGGGAAGGATCTGGGTGGTTTGCGCTTTGGTGGGTCGCTGTGGACTTGTTTCTACACTTTTAGAAATCAAAACGTGAAAGAGACCTAAGGGGCAACTTTTTCACACATACGGTGGTACGTGTATGGAACGAGCTGCCAGATAATGTGGTGGAGGCTGGTACAATTGCAGCATCCCCCTGTCTGCGTGGGTTTCCTCCGGGTGCTCCGGTTTCCTCCCACAGTCGAATGATGTGCAGGACAGGTGAATTGGCCACGCTAAATTGCCCGTAGTGTTAGGTAAGGGGTAGATATAGATGTAGGGGTATGGGTGGGTTATGCTTCGGTGGGGCAGTGTGGACTTGTTGGGCCGAAGGGCCTGTTTCCACACTGTAAGTAATCTAATCTAATCTAATCTAATTTAAAAGACATTTGGATGGTTACATGAATTGGAAGGGTTTGGAGGGATATGGGTCGGATGCGGGCAGGTGGGAATAGATTGGGTTGGGATATCTGCTAGACATGGACGGGTTGGACTGAAAGGTCTGTTTCCATGCTGTACATCTCTATGCCTCGATAACTCACAGAGTGAGTTTGTAAATGCAATTAGTGTGAATGGTATTTGGAGCAATACATGTAATTGGAAAGTTAAAGTTAGGTTGGAGTTTGTTTAAAGGGATTGGAATATAGAGGTAAAGACATCATGAAGCAGTTGCATAGAGTGTTGGTGAGAGTGTACCTGAGGTATTGAGTGCAGTGTCGGTGACCTAATCTAAGAAAGATTACACTGATCACAGAGGACGTGCAATGGACATTCTCCAGATTAATTCCTGAGATGACAAGATTTTCTGATGGGGAGATTTGTCCTGCGACCTCTCCAGTTTCAAAGAATGAGAGGTGATCACAGTGAAATTTCAAAAATCTATGATTCATGTGATGAGGTGGAAATAAACAGGATGTTTCTCTAGCTGTCTCCTCTATATTTAAGGCAAATGATGACAGGATAAGGGATATGCCATTTAAGACCATAATAAGGCGGAAATACTTCCCTTGGAGGGGACTGACTAACACAGGGGCATGGAAGCCTGTTGGCAGGGCAAGATTAAGGAGAATCCCCAGATATTCTTCACGTATATCAAGTGTAACAGAACAACCAGGGAACATGTCGGGCCTATTAGTGACTTGGCAAGTTGTATCCAAACTCAACTTCATGGTAGAAGGCTGTTTATGTGACTGGAGCCCAATTTCCCCGGTGTACCCGGTAGAGATCAGTGCTGTGTTCCGTATTATTTGTGGTATTCATAAGTGATGTGAATGTGAAGTGGGTAGGGGGAGTGTGATAAGTAAGTTTGTGTTTGACACAAAGATTGGCCGGGTGGTTGGCAGTGAGGAGGGAGGTCTTATGATACAGGAATATACAGATAGAATGGTCAGATGGACAGAACAATGGCAAATGGAATGTAACCCTGATAAATATGAGGTGATACACTTTGGAAGAAGGAACCAGACAGGGGAGGAAACAAAGAATGGCATCACACTAGGAAGCTCAGAGCGTGCTTCTCCACACATCCCTGAATGTGACTGGATATGATAATTGATGAGTTCAGCATGACTGTAGATAAAGCCTTTATTCATTGACCCAAAGATTATCCGAGTTCTACATAGCACTTTGGTAAGGCCAAATGAAATATTGTGTGCAGTTCTAGGAGCTGCGTTACAGGAAGGATGTGATTGTACTGGATGAGGTGCAGAAGAGATTCACCAGGATGTTCCCTGGGATGGACCATGTGAGCTGTGGAGAGAGGCTGGGTAAGCTTGAATTATTTATTTAGGAGCAGAGGAAGTTGAGTGGGTAACTAATTCAGGTTTAAGATTACAAGGGGCATGGACAGGGTGAATAGACAACAGCTGTTCTTTTTAGTCAAAGTTTCAGATTCCTTACAGAGTAAAACCAGGGAATGGAGAATGGAGAACAGAGAAACATGACACAGCTACTTCACTTCTGCCTTCACAGAAAAATACATAAACAAAGCCTTCCCAGCAATAGGAGAAAACATGAGTCTGAGGAGGAAATGATGTGGAATGAAACTAGTAAATAAACTAATTTGGAGAAATTATTGGAACTGAAAATAATGGGCATAGAAAAAAAAACAACACAGCTTGATGAAATGGGAAGCATTTGAGAAACTCACTGGTAGATTAATTAAAGAAAATACAATAGAGGCATTGAACTTGGATTTTCAGCAAGAATTTTAATAGAGTCCCAAGCCTAGTGTGCAAAGTAAAAGCACATGGGATAGGGGGTAATATATGAACATGGTGTTAAAATGGGAGTGTTGACAGGAAACAATGAGGAGGAATAAATGGATGGTTTTCAGTTTGGAAGGCTCATGAGGCATCGTAATGATTGGTGATGGGGCACCAGATATTCACAATACATCTCAAACATCTCATTGAGGGAATCAAATGCAAAGTTTCCAAGTCTGCTGACGGAACTAGGATTTTGAAAGTGAGGAGGATGTGAATAAAACTTAAAGGAGATTGAAACAAACGGAGTGAATGATTAAATATGTGGCAGATGAAGAGCAGTGTGGATAGATGTGATGTTGTCTACTTTGTTGTGAAACACTAAAATTCCAGCCAACCATTGGAAAAGGGAGTGGTTGAGAAATGTCGATCTATGAAGGGAACTGTACTTTTCTTCTGTTATTGTTTAGACAGACATCTGAGTTCCATGCAGAGCAGTGAGTTCTGAAGACAGAAGCCAATACAGGGAATACATTGGCACACAAACCAGTTTACACAGACCCACCAAGTGGGGAGCTGTAACATTGAAAAGGATCTGGGATCTCCCTGTACACCAGTCACTGAAAGCAATATTGCAGGAGCAGAAAGCAGTCAGGAAGATAAATGGGTGTTGACCATCATTTCAGAGGGACTGGAGTCCAGGGGTAAGGGTGTCTCAGTGCAGCTGTACAGGCCCTTGGTGAGACCTCAACTTGAACATTGTGCAGTGTTGTGTGCAGGTTTGGTCTCCATACCTAATAAAGGACAAACCTGACATTGAGGGAGTGCAGCGAAGGAATACCAGACTGATCTCTGAGATGACAGACTTTTTGTGGAGCAGAGTTTGGGGCGACTGAGCCTGTATTCCATGGGGTTTAGGAAAATGAGTGGCGATCTCAGTGAGATATATAAAACACTGACAGGGTGAGGTCGATTGGAAGCAGTGATGATAATTCCCCTGGCTGGGAAGTCTAAAACAAGAGGCCACAGTATTAAATACAGATGGATCACATTGCATTTAGATACGAATAAATGTCTGCACTCAGAGACTGGTGAACCTGGGAATTCTCTCTCACATAAGGCTGTGGAAGACAAGGCACTAAAGACTAATAAGGATGTCTAGACACCAAAGGATGGGGGAGAGAGCAGGAGTATGGTGTAGAAATAAAGGGTCAGCCATCATTATATTGAATTGGATAGTAAACTCGACAGACTAAGGGGACGACCGCAGTTCCTATTTTATAGCTTCACAAGGTTAATCACATTACGGGGTGTGTAAAGTGTGTGGGGAAAGTGCATTCAGGAGATGTTCAGACATTAACTAGAATGGGGCAGGCTCAATGGCCTATTACATTCCCGATGTTTCTGTGCGGTTTGTGGGAAAGCTCTGTAAATGTTGTCACAAGTTCGCAGATGTTTGGAACGACGTCTCTGCTGGCTCAACATGACTGTCTTTCCCGTTCCCTTTTCCATACCGAGGTTGGGGGCTGGATGTTCTGTCAGGTTTTATCCTTTTAGACTTTAGAGCAGTTTGATACAATAGAGTGTCTTGCTTGGCCTTTTCAGAGACCATTGAAGAGTGCATCACATGTCTGTGTGTTTGGAGTCACTTTTAGGCCAGACCAGGAAAGCACGGGAGATTCACTTCCTGAAAGTACATTGGGGAAGGAAATTGGTGTTTACAATCGACATTGACATCAAGGCCATTGTTACTGACACCAGATTTGAGATCTCGATATTTTATTAATTGTTTTTAATTTCCACCAGCTGCCAGAGCATTAGCCTGGTCTGGATTATTCATCCAGTGACTTTTCCAAAACACACCATCTCCACATGGGGTCCGATCGGAAACCACACTGAGCAAGTTTATGTCTGTGCTGCTTGACAGCTCTATCAAAACGAACTCCCAATTTGACTATCATGATGAGACTGAGAGGGTTGTAATTGTCCAGATTGTAATTATTCCCCGACACTGAGTAATTTTCCACATTGCTAGGGAGATGTCAGAGTTGTAGCTGGAAGGAAACCGCTTCCCCAGGGGCACGGCTTGTTGTACAGCACAAGTCTTCAGTCCTATTGCAGGAATGGGGTCAGGACTCATTGCATTTGCCTCTCTACTGTGTTCAGCTTTTTCTTCATGGCACGTGCAGCGAATTGAATTGGTTGAAGACTGATCTGTGATCCTGTGGGCATCATGATGACGGTGAATTGAATCATTGACTCAACACCCCTGGCTGAGGATGGTACAGATACTATTTCCTTGTTTTTTACACTGATGTGCAGAGCTGATCCATTGATAGAATGGGGATAATTGTGGAGCCCTCTCTAACAGTTAGTTGTTTAATCGACTATCACGATTTTTGGCCGAATGTGGCAGACTGCAGAGTTCGATCTGGGTGTATTGACCTTGTGACAATTTCTCTCTCTCGATCATGTGATTTGGTTTTATTTGATTTGATAGGATCCATTGTCGCATGTATCTAAGTAGAGTGAAACTCTTTGTTTATACACAGTTCTGGCAGATCATAGTGAGAGTTGGAGCTGCCTTTTTTTAGAGACATGGAGTGGCCGAAAATTAAAAGTCTACTTCAGCTGTCTGTTTCTGAAGAGCCACAAAATAGACAGAAATTAAAATAGATTGCTTCAGCATCAGTGAAAAAAGGGCCTTTTAAAAGGGAATTATTCCAAAGCAAAAGAAAGGATAATCTGATTCGCAAGATTCTGAAACATGCCAATATAGTGGTAAAGAAGGTTCTTTTTTAAAAAAAAAATGATGATTTGTAACAGAACACAGATGAAAAAATGAAATTGTAGCACAAAAACTTTGAAGAATCACTACAAAAAGTAACTTATTCTGATCTCAGTAAGGATTATTTTCATCCACAAAAATAGCATCTCAAGTTATCTTTCAGAAGCTAGCTTTGCCTTTGAAACTGTTTACAATAGTAATAAGTTCTAGTTAAATATTTGGTAAATAATCATGGACACAGATTTCAACATAATAATAAAACCTTAAAGAGATGCCTGGCTTGTCTTGTCGAATTTGCGAAGAAAAAGGTTAACCGTGGAAATAATAATATTACGTATTTTGTATCAGAATCAGCTTTTTACTGTAAAATGTGATCACGGAATTTGATAAGAGATAGCCTGCCCATTGGAGAATAGAATTCATGCAATCCTTCAAGATAAACAATGAGGTATATGACTGAAAAGAGCAGAGCCCCGAACTTTGGAATGCATTATAGAAAGATCCCAAGGCCTAGAGATAACAACAATCGTTAAACATCCGAAACAAATAAGAAACTTGGGCTGTCCCTGGGAGTGTCCAACAATGATAAGTTGTTTTACAAGATTGGTTCTGCAGAAGGGGAGTGGAGTGTACACTGACAAAGTTGTGTATGATCATTGCAACACAGAACGTATAAAAATACTGTCTTTTTACTGTAAACTCGAAGTGTGTCATTGATTTGCCGTCTGATCTGAGCTAAAGATTAAGGAAACGATTGTCTTCTCATGTCAAAGCCAGATTTGAGGAAGATCCTTTGTTATTCTCCCAGCATTAACCAGGTTTTGCTTGAATTAATGTCCATTCCGTGCCTGTGTCCTGTCTGCCTCCAGAGTCTTTGACCCTCGCTGGGGAATCTCGCTCCTATAATAAGCAAGGACATACAGATCATAGGGTAAAGGAAAAACTTAGACTGAGACATACAGGCTACACCAGAAAGGGTATGCTATAGGCAACATCAATGTGAGCAAGATCAGCATTATTTGAAGTTAGAGAATCCATTCCTCAGTTTAATAATGGGCTGGGAAGATGCTGTTCATGAGCCGCTGGTTTGTGTGTTCAAGATTCTGTATTGTCTCCATGATGGAAGAGATTGCAGGAGATCCAGGGTTCGATGGGTCTTTGATAATGTTGTCAGCCTTTCTACGGCAGTGAGCTGTGTCAATGGAGACAATGGATGGGACGTTGGTTTCCGTGATGGCATGGGCTGTGCACACAACCTTCTGTCATTTCACTTACTGTCCTGGGCAGGTCTGTGGCCACACCAGGTCATTATGCACCCAGATAGTTTGCTGTCAGTGGTGCATTTGTAGACATTGGTGAGGGTCCTTGTGGACATGTCAAATGTCCTGAGCAGCCAGAGAAAGAAGAGGCGTTGTTGTGCCATCTCGGCTATCACATCTACATGGGAGGTCGTTTATCTTCACTCCAAGCAACTTAATGCTTTCCACTCTTTCAACTTCAGTTCCATTGATGCAGATGGGGGCATGTTCTCCTCATTTCTTTCTGAAGTCATTGATCAGTTGGTTAGTTCTGCCGACGTTGAAAGAGAGGATGGTCTCAGTGCAGGGCTTCACCAAGTCCTCTATTTCCGTTCTGTATTTTGACTTGTTATCATTAAATACCTGTTTTACTATGATGGTGTCATCAGTGAACATGTAGATGGCATTCGTTCAAAATTTTGCAACACAGTCGTGGGTGTACAGGGGTATAGTAGGGGGCTGAGGACACATCCTTTGGGATTTCAGTGTTGAATGTTATCATGGAAGAGAAACACTTACCTATTTTCACTGATTGTGTACTGTGGGTCAGAAAGCTGAGGATCCAATTTCAGAGGGCGGAGCCAAGACTAAGGTCAGGGAGTTTGGTGATCAGTCTGAAGGAATAATGGTGTTGAAGGTGAACCTATAGTCAATGATCAGGAATCTGATGTGGGTGCCCTTGTTGTCCACATGTTCCAGGGATATGGCACCCGCTATGGACCCATTCCACTGGTAGGAAAATTGTAGGGGATCGAGGCAGGCTGGGAGACTGGAACTGATGTGGGCCATGACTAGACTCTCGACGCATTTCACTCCCCTCAGTCTCCTGCGCTCTAAAGAGGAATGTTCCAGCTTATCCAACCTCTCCCTATGACTCAGACCCTTGAGTCCTGGCAACATCCTTGTAAAGTTTAAGTTTAATACCATCCTTCCTACAGCAAGGTGACCAAAACTGAACACAATGCTGTACTTGGACATATGGACATATTTGGAACTGCAGGTTTTACTCTGCTGCCAATTATTATGCTGCTGTGATATTGCTTTTTATTGTTATTCTGAAATCTTATTATTCATTGAATCCTCTGACGGTAATCCCCTCCAGTTAACGTTCTCCTGACTGCGTGAATTTGAATCAATCTATTTTGTTTGGACTGATATTTTGAGGCCGCTGTATATCAGAGAACAGGAAGAGATGATGGATGACTGTGCAGTGTGTGTCCTTTACTGGACCAGCTTGTCTCTCCGGCACCTGAAGCTTTTATTGTGGACCAGAGTACCTCAGAATCGTTACATGACAGAAGGAAGCTATTTAGCTCATTGTAGGTCCATGCACATAGAACATTACAGCTCAGTACCCACAACATCCTTCAGCACTGCCGACAGATCCACCGACCTTACTGACAACCGTAAATTTACTAACTCATCCTTCTATACCCTCATTTAGGTCATTTTCAAAAGGACAAACAACAGTCACTCTAAAGCAGATCCTTGCAGTATACCACTAGTGACTGAAATCCAGGATGAACATTCCCCATCAACTACCACCTTCTGACTGCTTTCAGCTAGCCGATTTGTGATCCAAACGCTAAATCACCCACAATTCCACGTCTCCATATTTTCTGGGAGATAGTAAGGACTGCAGATGTTTGAGATCAGGGTCGAGAGTGTGGCGCTGGAAACGCACAGCAGGTCAGGCAACATCCGAGGAGCGAGGAGAAAATGAAGACTGCAGATGCTGCAGACCATAAAACTGATTCTCGATGAAGGGCTTACAAGAGAAACATCAACTTGCATGCATCTTGGATGCTACCTCATCTGTTCTGCTTTTCAAACACCACACTCTCCATATTTTCTTCAATAGCCGACCATGGGGGACCTTATCAAACGCTTCACTGAAATTCACATACCTCACTTTACTCTTATCCACCTGTTTGGTCACCTTCTCAATGAACTCGGTAAGATTTGTGAGGCATGACATACCCTTCACAAAACCTTGTTGACTATTCCGAATCAAATGTTTCCTTTCCAGATGATAGTAAATCCTATCTCTTATAATCCTTTCCAACACTTTACCCACAACCAAAGTAAGACAGGTATATAATTACCAGGGTTGTCTCTTCTCCATTTCTTGAACAAAGGGACAACATTTGCTGTCCTCCAGTCTTCTGGCACTCTTCCTGTAGACAATGGCGATGTAAAAATCCGAACAGTTGGTTGCGTAAACTCCTCCCTAACTTCTCAGAGAATCCTAGGATAAATCCCATCTGGCCCAGGGGACATATCTATTTTCACACTCTCCAGAACTGCTAACATCTCGACGTTACGAACTTCAATCCCATCTAGACTAATAGCCTGTTTCTCAGTATTGGCCTTGACAGCATTTTCTTTTTCCAATGTGAATCCTGATTCAAATATTAATTTACAGCCTGTCCTATCTCCTCAGACTCCACACACAACTTAACACTACTGTGTTTGATTGTCACTAATCTTCATTTGGTGATTCTTTTATTCGTGACATGCTGATAGAAAGCTTGAGGGTTTTCCACGATCCTACTTGCCAAAGACTTGTCATGCTCTATCCTGGCTATTCTTAGCTTTTTTAAAAAGTCCTTCCAGGCTAACTTGTAACTCTCAAGCATCTGAACTGAGCCTTCATGTTTCATCTTTACATAAGCCACCTTCTTCCTCTTGACAAGAGATTCAACTGCTTCAGTAAACCACAGCAGCCTCACTCAACCATTTTCTCCTTTCCTGGCAGGTATAAAATTATCAAGGTCACACAGTAGCTGTTGTTTGAAAAAGCTCCACACTTAAATTGTACCTATCCTCTGCAGTTTCCTTCCCCATCCTATGCATCCTAAAACCTTTCCTAATCGCATCATAATTACCTTTCCCCCAGCTATAACTCTTGTCCTGCAGTATACACCTGTCCCTTTCCATCGCTAAGGTAAACATAACTGAATTGTAGTCACTATCAGCAAAGTGTTCACCTACCTCCAAATCTAACACCTGGTCTGGTTCATTACTCAGTACCAAAGCCAATTTGGCCTCGGCCCTTGTTGGCCTATCAACATAATGTGTCAGGAAACCATTCTGCACACATTGGACAAACACTGACCCATATAAAGTATTTCTACTGTACCATTTCGAATCAATATTTGGAAAGTTAAATTCTTCCATAACAACTACTCTGTTATTTTCGCTCCTATTCAGTATCATCTTTTTAATCCTTTCCTCTACATCTCTGGAACATTTCAGACGGCAATAGAGAACTTTCAGCAGAGTGACCTCTCCGTTTTTGTTTCTAACCTCTTACCATACGACCTCACTAGACGAGTCCTTATCAAGCATCCTTTATACCAACGTAATGCTGTCTTTGATTTTCAATGCCACGCTAACCTCCCCCACCCCAACCACCACCCCCTCCCCACTGTTAGTACTTTCCTTTTTTTCAATAAAGCATCTAAACCTCGGACCCTACAAGGATCAGTCCTGTCCCTGCTCTATCCATTTCTCAAAAATGGCCAAAACATCAAGCTGTACAACAGCACAATTTGGAAACAGGGATGTTAAACGAGGGTGAGTTGGATAGATCAGAAGACAGCATGAGGGGAGATAGACAGGAACGAACAGAAAATGGAAGTTTTATTTAGAAATTCTCACGGACTGCAAGGCCTTTATCTATTGTCATACCGTTTGAGCACTGTGCGGATACTGGCTGTGGTCCCAGAGCATTTATCGCCAATAATATCACAGAGCTGAGTTGCTGACAGTTAAACAGAGTCCAAAAGGCCAAGTGATTTTTTTTATTTTTCTACAGTGAGAAGGTGATTTAATTTAAATAGACTGGGTGAACAGCAGCAGGAACTGAGAACCCCCTCAATACTGAGATAATGCGCCAGAGAATCTCAATGAGGTGGATCAATGACAGAGGGGAAATCAGCATCTCAGCTGTGGGCCAAATAATGATTGAGAAAGATTGCACACCACTTCCGTGGTTTTCTAATGCACATTTCAATTTATGTAGCTCAATATCACGAGTGTATCTTATTTCTTCGTACTTCCCATAGTTTAGTACGGACGGAAAATCATTTTGTCCCCGTATTTTGTGTTCAATAAACAGAACTAATACGGTGATAAAGTCCATGTTTTTTTAACTTGGTTTACATGATTGGACCCATCAGTTGGTCAGCAGGTTGGAGGAATTGTTGAAGGCCTTCCAGCACTCAGGTAGCTGAAGGGCCTCTTCCCAGTGTGGACCCGCCAGTGCTTCAGCAGGGAGGAATTGCTGAAGGCCTTCCCACACTTGGGGGAGAGGCCTTTCAGCTGTCCCAAGTGCAGGAAGGCCTTCAGCATTTCCTCCACCCTGAAGCACTGGTGGGTCCACACTGTGGAAGACTTAACAGACTCTGAGAACGTTCCTCTCACTCCACGCTACTCCCCATTTCGATTGAGAGAGAAAGAACCAGTCTTTAACTAAACTCTTCCAACATTTACACAGTGCATTTGGTGTGTGATCATACTTCACGTTATCCACCATCGCGACAGGAGCCACAATACCTTCATTCTAAAACAGATAACCATTCCCACCAGCTTCTGATCCCCACAGAGAACATGGGTCTGTCTTCCTGGAGATGGAAGATGCCTCATTGAGGCTTGGCACAAAACATTTGGCTTCCTTCCTCACTGCCGGCAAAAAACGTTAAAGAATCATTTGTTCCACAGGCAATGGAGCCACGAGGAACATTGTGAGCAGTCTATGAGTGCAGTCTCTGCTCCGTTCGTTTTCCAGGTTGGAGCATCAATGACACCCTCCTATTCCTGTGTAAGTGTCTCGAGGGGTGAATGGTCTCCTCCTGGTTCCATAGAACAGGTTTAGGGGTCTTACTGGACTCTGCCTGTTCCTGTTTAACAGTTCAATGTGCTGACCAGATGCC
The DNA here is from genome assembly GCF_047496795.1 of Chiloscyllium punctatum. Classification (NCBI taxonomy): domain Eukaryota; kingdom Metazoa; phylum Chordata; class Chondrichthyes; order Orectolobiformes; family Hemiscylliidae; genus Chiloscyllium; species Chiloscyllium punctatum. The sequence goes on from NC_092750.1 coordinate 113,959,274, forward strand.
TCCTCTTCCTGTGGAACAGGCAGGAGGATTGAATGGGCTGTCCCTCTTCTTGATCAGTCATTTCGATGGGCTGAATAGTTTCCACATATCCGGATGTAACCAGCTTGAGGTGCTGAATGAGCTCCTCTTTTAATTGTGGAAATGTGCAGTGCCTGGCCTTTCTGTTACATGAAAGTTACTGGCACTTTAACAGCATGAACGTGAATGTTGTTTGGGTCTTGCTGAATATGGACACAGACCGGTTCAGGAGCTGAGTGGGGACAAAATGTTCTGAATATTATGTGATCTTCAGTGATCACTCCGCTTCTGATCTTGGGATAGATGGGGGGCGCCGGGAATGGGGGCACATAGACGATGACGAAGGAGCTGAAGATGTTTGTGCTGAGAAAGTTAATCTGAGGATCTCCTGAAGAGATGTCCCGGGACTGAGAGGATTGTCGGCCACTGACCACAAACATCTTCCTTTGTGCTCTGAAAGACCCCAACCAGTGAGGAGGTTAGACCTGATTCTCATTAAGCTCAAAAAACTAGGTGGTCCCGATGACATCCTCAGTCAACTACTGCCTTGATATCAAGGCCATTCACTCTTTCTTGAGCCCCTGTGTTCACCTCTTGTTCAAATCAATAGGTGACGGTGTATGTGCAGAGTGTTTTCCTCTCACAGAGGGTACTCAATGTCAGGAATTATCTGGACTAGAGAGTTAGGGGAGCTACATCGCTGAAAGTATTTATAGAGGTAGTACATGAATCGTTGACCTGTCAGAGAGCTGAGGACTGTGAAGAACTGGGCATTAAGGAGGAGTTAATGCTAACAGTAGATCAGCCATGATCGTATACAATGACTTGATCGTCCGAATTACCTATTCCTGTTCCTTATGTTTTCATTTTCTGTAATTTCAAAGTAAACGTCTGTAATTTTCCTGGATGTACTGTTATTGTATGTTGTAATCAGAGCTAGCAAAGCATTTTTGTGAGTGAGGTATGGAGCTTTATTCATAACGAATCCTGGTCTAGACCAAGACCAATAAATGAAGCCCAAGTTGCAGTGAGGGAGCACTCTGTAAACAGACCAGTGGCGTCTTTCAAAACCAACCTGGATTTCCAAATAACATTTTCCAATCTGTGCGTGACAGTTGTGAGGGATTATTTGAGATCCTGTGTTACTGTGGACCAGGTATTTGGAGCAAGTGGCCCCCATCTGCACCTTGCAGGAGCTGTGAGAGGCTGAATGCACCATAGTAACCCGGGACTGTGGAGCAAGAGTGGGTCATCAGACACTTTGTCATGGCTCTACCATGCACTATGATCTGATTAAGGTCTCAGTAGCACTTTTCTATCAGTGTACCATTTCCCTACATTCATTTGTCTTTCAAATGTCTTACATAGATAATTCTGAACAAATGGAAATATCCAGGCATCACAATCTTCTGTGGAAGGGAATTCACACCTTAACAACCCTTTGTGAATCTCTTGTTCGTGTTCTGACGAATGTTGGAGGGTCACTCATGTCTTTTCCCACTCCTCTATTGGTGAAAGCAAATTTTAAATGTAACCAGTTGAGTGTTGTGTCCAATGATATAGGTATCGGACTGGGTAATTTTCTGGAAAAATCAGAGACACAGAAAGTTGAACTGTGAACAAGTGGTAAAATGATAGAGTGTCCCAAACATGTTTCTGACTTCGAACTTATTCTGCTCACACAAATGTCTGGGAAAGCGGATTTCTTCCCAGAACAGTTGGATTTGACTGAATTCCCTTTGTTTTGAGCTGTACAGAGATTCCTATGAATCCTCATCAGGAATCCTCCGCGAGTGGTAAAGATGACTCAGGATTTTTGTGCTCTTACACCTTGTTCTCAGGCAGAACAAAGTAAGAGAGAGAGAGAGAGAGACCAATTGGGTGCGGCTTCTGAAGCAAGTAATATTTTTCTCCGTCTCTGTGCGGAAAAATACAAGAATGTCAACTGAACACCAAACTGGACCATGTGCACTCTCCATGTACATTCTCTGGAATGGATGATAATAGACTGTATGCATTATACAGCATTATTGCTGTTGTTGTGAACAGTGCCTTTCATTAGCAAAAGAAAATAATGTGCCCGTTTTATGATTTGATGAGATGCTTATATGCATCTGAGTAATTTTTTAAAATGGGTCGGTATCTTCATAATATTTGTGTTAATACCAATGCATCTCATTCAAAAGATTATTATCTAGCTTTCGTCTTCTTAACAAGAGAAAATATGTAGCCAGCTGAAAGACTTCTCTGAAAATCATGGTTCAGTAAGATTTTTCATCTAAGATCTAAACAGATAATCCCCGATAACAAAAGACCTTCATTTCAGGAATGAGTAAAGGAAAGCATCTTTAAACATCTTTGAAAGGAATTGTATCCGTTTTTTTTAGTTTAGAGGATCAGAACTGCACCCAATGTATCTGATGTGGTCTCAGCAATGCCCTGTACAGATACAGTGAAATATTCCTAATTAAACCCAATACCCGTTGCCACAAACAGCATCATTCCACTTACCTTCTGAATCACTTGCTGCATCTGCAGACAGACTTCATATGATTCATGTACCAAGATTATGAAAAACATCTGCATCACAGAGTTCTGCAATCTCTCTCCATTTAAATTGTTCCCGACTGCAATAGACAACTCACAATATATTATTTCTGCTGAGGGTACGCTCACTAACCTTCCCTGTCTACATCAAAATGCAGATTCACTCCCTCCATTTGAAGATCTATTGAATGATCATTTTGGTGTACGAGGTAGTTCAGCTTTGATCCATTCAGTCCCTTCATCCAGATATTTTACATAGATTATTGATCATTGATGACCCTACAGTGATCGCTGAGTCAAAACTAGTTACAGTTTTGTTTAAAAAGATCATATATCACTACTATCTACTTCCTGTTAGTGACAGCATCTCTGTTCCTGTGCAGCAGTTCAGGCGGGTTGAATGGCCTCGTCCTGGGCTGTGTAATGTACTCAACGAGCTGAATTACTTCATCCTATATTCCTGTGTAATTCTTTGGAGGGGCAGAATGGTCTCCTTCCGTCTAATTGTAACGATCCAGTCAGGCTGAATGGGATAGTCTGTAATCGCACTCAGTGGTGGATTGAGGGAACAACACATGGGGTAGGGACAGCAGTATATATCTGTAACTGCATCGAGTGGTGGATTGAGGGAACAACACATGGGGTAGGGAGGGACAGCAGTATATCTCTGTAACGGCCGGGAGCGTGGATTGAGGGAACAACACATTGGAAAGGTGCAGCAGTTGGCCGTTTAGCGGCACCATTCAGAATGGTCATGGCTGATCCGAGTGTGTCTGACCATCCGTCTCCTGTCTGTTCCCAATAAACTTTGACTCTCCTGTCCAGCAAAGCTCAGTCAAGCTCAAACTAAAATACCTGAATTTACCGAGTCTTCACTGCTCCCTGAGGATGAAGACACCACAGATCGCACAACAGTAAACGGAAAGGGACATCCTTCTTTCATTGTGGGATACATTTTTTTTAAAACTGTGTCAACCTGATATCAAATCACTGCCCCTTTTCAGATATAGTGGTACAATAACTAGGAATAGACATTTACCATTCTGCCATCCAATCTTTTCCCACATTACCACTGACTGATTCCAATCAAATATGCTGCTGCTGCTGTCTCAGGAAGAGAATACCAAATAGCATAACACCACACGAGCATTAAAAAAGGAGCAGAATTAGACCATTTGGCCTATCGAGTCTGATATACCTTAAAGTCATTTCTATAATGTTCCTCAACATCATTCTCTTACCTTCTCCCAGAATCCTTGATCTCCTTATAAATCAGAAACTAATTTATTTGTGTCTTAATGGCGCTCATGTCTGTGTCTTAATGTGTACTTAAGTGTATGTTTGTCCATGTACTTGTTACTTTTCTATTTGTGTGACTAAGTCTGTCTGTCTTTATATCAGCCTGTGTGTTTCTATCTGTGTTTGTGTCCATTTGTGTGTGACTGTTTATGTCTTTGTGTGCTTCTCCGTGTGTGCATGCTTATCTCCTTGTATGCATTGTGCATGTTAGTATATTGGGGTATTTACCAATACGTCTGTGTATTTAAATACCTGCATCTCTGTGCAATGGGGCATCTGTTCATCTGCGAGTGAGAGAGATGAGGTTGGAACTGACAGTAGGTTTGAATTGAGAATTGCTCTTTACTAAATACTGCTCCTTATTCGGTTGGTGGGACGTGGATGTTTCCGAATCTCCACCCAAGGCCTCCTGGTCCTCTCCAGCTCTCTCCAGGATCCTCCCACATATCAGGGTAGGGGTATGAGGGAACGGATATCTGGCACTCCACCACCTGGTGTGGCCCTTTCTGTCCTATTCCAGGCTGTTTCTCCTGGAATGGGAGAAAGGGAAGGAATGAGTGTGGGTGGAAGTGGATGGACCTGTTGTTAGTGCTGGACTAGGTGAGGTGTGACATGGAGCCGGAGGGAGTCTGCCCATAGTGTTGTATCCATGTCGTGCTATTAGTGTGTGGGACTATTACATCAGGGACAGAAAATGTGAGGGATGGAAGGTGCTGAATTCAACAGTGAGAGTGGTCGTACTTGAGCATTTTTGGAGTGTGAGTCTTGGTCGAGGGTCGGTGCAAAAAGAGACATACAGTGAGTGTGAGGGAGCAGTGAGAATATACGGTGACACTTATCCTGACAGAGCGGAATGGATATTGATGCTTGTCCTGTATTGCTGGACCTGTCTTCAGATCTCAGCATCGAGGTGAGCCTCCCCGAATGTCTTATTCAAGTCTATCACTAATAACGACACAGGCTCTGTCCCTCAGATTCCACAGAATGAGTTTGAGTGGGTCTTACAAATAGCAAGCAGAAACAAACTTGTTGTGTTATATATCTGAACCAAAACTGTCACGCAAATATTTTACATCATATGCTCTGGAAAATATATATGCAACTATACTCAAAGGGAAGCTATCACATACTGATATTATCGCTGGGCTCTTAACCCAGAGACCCAGGTAATGTTCTGGGGACATGGTTTCAAATCCTGCCATGGCAGATTGTGGAATTTGAATTCAATATGTATCTGGGATCAAGGGTTTATGATGATCAGGAATCCATTCCTGATTGTTGGAAAATCTCATCTGGTTCACTAGTATCCTTTAGGGAAGGAAACGGCTGTTCTTATCTGGTCTGGCCTGCATGTCACTCCAGATCCAAGGCAACGCTGTTGACTCTTAACTGCGCTCTGGTATGGCCAGTAAATGCTGGTTATCGAGCTAAGCCCTCATCCTGTGAACGAGTAACAAATACTCGTGGATCCTGCAGTAATAATGGGTGGTGTCAAGTTGCATCGAAACTGAGTTAACTAAGTGACTGCTAATGTTGTGAAAAATAAATTCCTTAAGTGTATATCAGGTAGGTTGGAGAGTATGTTGTGAACCAAACTAGAGAGCAGATTATTTTGGATTTGGTGTTGTGTGATACTGATTAAGGATGATCAGCCATGATCATATTGAATGGTGGTGCAGGCTCGAAGGGCAGAATGGCCTACTCCTGCACCTATTGTTTATTATCTATTGTGTGGTCGGAAAGACTAATTACTAACCTTGCTCTGAAGCAGCTTTGGAGGAATAGTGACATTAATATGTTGTATTTTACACGGTGTCTGTATTCAATGTGGAATGTTTGAACATTCTGGTCAAACACCATGGAAGCCCAGAGGTTAGAGGGTCAAGTTCACTCCAGTGAATTGGGAAAGTACAATATAACATTCAGTAGGAGAACAATGGTTGTTAGACCCATATAGTCTTACCGCACGGAGACAGGCCATTCGGCCCTTACTGGTCCATTGCGAACAAAATATCCATTCACACTAACCCCATTTCCCTGTATATTTCTAATCCTTTCCTACCTGTGTATTTGTCCAAATGTATTTTAAATTTTGTGAATGTACCCGCCTCAACTACTTCTGCTGTCAGCTCATCCCATATGCATACCACCCTGTGTGTAAAAGAAATTGCCCCTCAAGTTCCCTTTTACTCTTTCCCCTCTGACCTTAAATTGATGCCCTCTAGTCCGTGACTGTCCAATCCTGGGGGAAAAAAGACTCTATCCATGTCTCCCGTGACCTTATACACTACTATCAGATCCCCCTCAGCCTCATACATTCTAAAGTAAAAACTCCTAGCTTATTCAACCTCTCACTATAACTCAGACCATTGAGTCTTGGCAACATTCTTCGTAAATTTCTTCTGCACTCTTTCCAGTTTAATAACATCCTTTCACGAGCAAAGTGAACAAAATTGAACATGACGCTACAAGTATGGACTCGCCAACATCTTGTATAACTGCAACATAACTCCCTAATTTCGATACTCAGTGCTCTAACTGATGAAGGGCAGTGAGTCAAAAGCCTTTTTCAGTGCCTTGTCTACCTGGCACTCCACTTACAGAAAATCGTGCACCTGAATTCCCAAGGTCACTCTGTTCCACTGCACTCCTTAAAGTCCTGTCATTCGCCATGAAACTCCAGCTTTCTAAAATGCAAGAACTTACACTTATCTGAATTAAACTCAAATTTCCATTTCTCTGCCCAATTCTCCACCTGATCAAGGTACTGCTGCAATTTCTGAGATTTCTGATAACCTTCCTCACTGTCCACGACACCACGTATTTTTTTGTCACCTTGAAACTTACAAATTATACCTGTACATTCTCATCTAAATCATAGACATGTGTAATATATGAATGTATGGTCCCAGCACCGACCCTGAGGCATTCCACTCGTCACCGGCCTCGAGTCTGACAAGCATCCTTTCACGATTGCCCTCTTGTTCCTATCATCAAGCTAATTTTGGACATAATTTGACAACTCCCCCTCAATTCCATGTGATCTAACCTTCCAGAGCAGCGTACCATGTGGAACCTTATTGAAGGCCTTACTGAAATCTATATATACATCCATGCCCTTGCCAAAGTTACTGGTCACTTCATCAATGCAGTCCAACAAACATGTGAGCCATAATCCTCCATTCACAAGGCCCTGTCTTTCCAAATGCACCTCAGAATATTGTCAAGTAACTTACCTGCTACATATTTTAGGTTTACTGGTCTATAGTTCCCCGGTTTTTATTTATAGCCCTTCTTGAATAACAGCACAGCATTCACTACCCTCCAGTCCTCCAGGACCTTACCCATTGACGACCGATGATGCAACAGTAACAACCAGGGCCCCCGCTATTTCTTTCCTGTCCTCCTGCAGTGTTCCTGAATATATATGTTCAGGACCAGGAGATTGATAGAAATACTACAAAGTCTGAAAAATATGTCTATTTATTTCAGGAAAAACACCCAAGAGTGAGAAAGTGAGTTAACAATGATTATCATAATAAATTAAAGATTACACGAATCACAGGAAGTAACTTCAGAAGAATTCCAGACATTGTGGAATCCTGAGAATTCTCAGAAAATTAAGATCCAGAAAAGAAGGGCCATGAAACGGGTAAAGAAATCAAAAAGCGAACATGCATGCAGACAAACAGGAACACAAAGACTGCATAAATCTATGGTCTATATTTCAAAGGAAAGCGAAAAGCAAAGTCAAATGTGGAAATCTGCAATCAGGAGAGACGAGCTTATTATGGATAACAGGGAAATGGCCAAGCAAATAACCAGTTACTTTCTATCTGTCTTCATGGAGGAAGATCCAGAAAATCACCCAGAAATACAACGTCATTATATAGGACTTGTGGATCGAAAGACATAAAGTCAATTTATATCAGTAACAAGGCTCTACTTGAACATGCAGCTGGATTGAGCATTGCTAACCTTGACAAACTAGATGTACTTCATATCAAAATCTTCAGAAATAAACCACTAATTGAAGTATTAATTGCACTGTCGATGACTGTGTTCTATTACCCAGTGCATTCTGCATCGTCTGGATCCAAGCACTATGGATGTACGGTAGTGATCCCAGCATCTACAAAGGGAAGAAGAGATAGTGTGGAGAACTGCAGACCAATTAACTTGACATTTGTGGGGATACTGTTGGAGTCTATTATATAGGATGTGATATTCGTTATTTAGAAATTAACAGCAACATTGGAGAGAATCAGTATGTATTTCTGAAAGGGAAATCACACTTGACAAGCTTTGGAATTGTTTGAAGTTGATTCTTACAGCATCGATCATGGGGAACCAGTACAATTGGCATATTTTAGATTATCAGAAGACTTTCTGTAAGAACTCACACAATGAGTTTGTAAATGCAATGAATGTGAAGGGTATTTGGAGGAATATATGCAAGTGGTAAGTTAAAGTTTGGATTGCATTGCTTTAAGGGAGTCAGAATATAGATGTAAAGACATGTTGAAGCATTTTAACCGCATGTTGGTGAAACTGTACCTGGTATATTGAGGACAGTTTTGGTCACCAAATCTGAGAAAGAATGTACTGACCACAGAGGAAGTTCAATGGACATTCTCCAGATTAATCCCTCAATTGGCGACATTGCGTGATGAGGAAACTCGACCTGTGTTCTCTAGAGTTTCAAAGAATGAGAGATGGGTCACTGTGAAATGTATAAAATTCACAAAACATGTGACAAGTTGAAAATTAACAGGATGTTTCTCCGGCTGCCTAATCCACATTCAAGTGAAATAATGGCAGGATAAAGGACAGACCATTTAAGACTGCAATAAGGAGGAAATTCTGCACGCGTAGGGGACTAACTAACACAGGGGCATGGAAACGTGCTGGCAGGACAAGATTAGGGAGAATTCCCAATTATTCTACAAGTGTGTCCAGTGGAACAGAATAACCAGGGAACAGGTAGGTCTCATTAGTGACTTGCCAAATTGCATCAAAATGAAGTTTAGTGGTAGGAGACACAAGGTGGTGGTTGACTCCTTGTGTGACTGGAGGCCAGTATCCAATGGTATACCACAGGGATCAGTGCTGTATCTCTTATCGTTTGTGATTCGGAGGTGCTGGTGTTGGACTGGGTGGACATTGCTGTAAATCTCATAACACCAGGTTCGAGTCCAACAGGTTTATTCTGTGGCACTACCTTTCTAAATGCTGCTTCTTCATCAAAGTGCACAATCACCTGATCAAGAAGTAGCGCTTTGAAAGCTAGTGTCTCCGAATAAATCTGTTGGACTCTAATCTGATGTTGTGTGATTTTCAACTTTAATATTTGTGGTAATCATAAATGAAGTAACTGTGAATATGGACGAGGGGTGGGGAGTGTGATAAGTAAGTTTGTGTTTGATACACAGATTGGCCGTTGGCTGGCAGTGAGGAGGAAGGCCTTAAGTAACGGGAAGATACAGATGGAATGGTCAGCTGGGGAGATCAATGGCAGATGGAATGTTACCATGATAAATATGAGGTGATACACTTTGGAAGAAGGAGAGGACTCAATGAATGGGAGCACACGAGAAAGGTCAGAGGGTGCTTCTCCACACATCCCTGAATGTGATGGACAGGTTCATACACAATTTGGGAAAGCATAGAGGACTGTAAACATAACCTTGATTCATTGAGGCTCAGATTATAAGAGCTATGCGGAACTTTGGTGACGCCAAGATGGAATACTGTGTGTAGTTCTGGCAACCATATTACAGGAAGGATGTGACTGCACGGGAGGGTTTGAAGAAGAGATTCACCAGGATGTTCCCTGGGATTGAGCATATCAGCTATAGAGAGAGGCTGGATAAACTTGAGTTGTTTAGTTTGGAAGAGAGGAGGCTGAGGGGGACGTATTCAAAAGCATAGGATTACGAGGAGCATGGACAGCAGCTGTTGCTTTTAGTCAAAGGGGCACACTATTAAAGTGAAGAGTTTGCGGTTTAGTGAGGATTTGAGGATTGCTTTTCAGCCAGTGTGTATTGGGGTCTGAAGTGCACTTCTTGAGAGGGGAGATGGCATGACAAACTCAAAATCATTTGAAAATACACGGTTGTGCACTTGAAGTGCCTTAAGATGCACGGCTAGGCGTATTGTGTCGGAAAGTGGGCCTTATGTAAACCATGCTGTATTTCTGATAGTACAGAGTCTTTGCTTCTGTGATTGTTTGGCTGTAGAAGGCCAATCAGTGAGTACCTTAAAATTGGAATTGATAGGTTTCTGAAGAATGTCTTAACAAAGTTTATAAAACAGAACTTATGATATTTTCTGAAAATATGTTAATGGCAAAATTAAAAGAAAGAAATGTGCAGCTTTCTTACAGTTTGATGTCAGATAATTGAGGACCAGGAAATGGTAGAACTATGGAACAAAAGTTTCAGTCATGCCTTCACAGAGGAAAACAAAATAAAAAAGAAAACTTCCTGGCAATACGAGGGATCTTTAGTCTGGTGAGAAAAAGGGAATAGAATGAAATTAGCAACTAAACAGTTTAGAGAAAGTATCGGAATGAAATTAATGGACATAGGCAAAGCCAACAGAGATTTATGAAATGGGAATCATATTTGAGAAAGTGGCTTTTAGCAACATTATGGAGAAGGTATCAATGTAATACGAGTGGAATCTCAGAAAGATTTTTGATAAAGCCCCAAGCCTATTGTGCAAATTCGAATCCTGTGGGACTGGGTCTAACGTATGGTCATGGTTTTAGAATGGGAGAGCTGGCAGGAAACACTGCGCAGGAATAAAACATTATTTTTTAAAATGGAAGTCTAGGAGGATATAGCAATGTTCGTGTCTTGGGCCCCAGCTATTCCCAATACGCATCATATATTTGGTTGACGGGCTCAAATGCAATATTCCCAAGTCTGCTGACAGCACTAAACAATGTCAGCATGTGAGTTGGCGAGGAAGATGTAAAAATGCTCCAAAGTGACTGAGACAAGTGAAATTACTGGGAAAATATGTGGCAGATGGAGATCAATTGGGAGAGATGTGATGTTGTGTACTTTGATGGGAACAATAGAATGGCAGCCTCTCATTTGAAAAGGGAATGGTTGAAAAATGTTGTTCTACAAAGGAACTTAAGCTGCATTTTCATTTATTTCTGCACAGCCCTCTGAGTACATGCAGGACAGTGAGTCTGAAGCCAGAAGTCAATACTGGGAATGGCATTGACACGCTGACCAGTGCATATAGACCCAGCAAGTGGGGAGCTGTAACATTGAAGGATGACGTTGTACCAGTCACTAAAGCAATATTGCTGGAGCAGAAAGCAGGTAGACAGATAAATGATGTATTTCACCTTCATTCCAGGGGAATTGAGTGCAGGACTAAGAGTAGCTTACTGCAGCTGTACAGGGCCTTGGTGAGACCCCATCTCGAACATTGTACAGTATTGTGTGCAGTTTTGGCCTCCTTACCCAATAAAGGACAAAGCTGACATTGAGGGAGAGCAGCGAAGGATGACCAGACTGATCTCTGGGATGACAGGCTTGTTGTGGGAGCAGAGTTTTGGGCAACTGGATCTGTATTCCATGGGATTTAGGAAAATGAGTGGTGATCACAGTGAAATATATAAAACTCTGACAGGGTGCGACAGATTGGAAGCTGGCTTGGATGCCTCAGACAAGGGGCCACAACATTAAGTACAGAGAGTCCACTTTGCATTGAGATGAGAATAAATGTCTTCACTCAGAGACTGGCGAACCAGGAGTACTTTCTCCCAGCTCGGGCTGTGGAAACCTAGGCACTGAATATAAATAAGGATTTCTGGAAATTAAAAGGATAGCGGAGTATCGTGTGAAGATAGAAGATCAGCTATCAATCCAGGTTATTCTCCAATAACTCAGTAGCTGTGTTCCTGTACAACACCGTGTTTTGCAAAATCGTGCAATATTCATCATGGGGTCTCTGGGAAAAAGAGGGTAAGGGGCGAACCCCAAAAATATTAGTCAAGCCAAAAACTTAATTTCGTCTAGCACACATACTAGCACAGTCGAAATAAATCTTTAAGTCCCATATTGTAATAAAACAGTGCTGTAAATGTAACACTTTCAAAATACTGGTCACTGACTACAGCAGTGTACCTTTCACCACACTCTTCACCAGAATGTGCATGGGGCTGACTGACCACGTGATTCCGGTGGGGAAACTCCAGTTCTCCTCAAGAATCTCCCCACAGTTTGAAATAAAGTTCTTTCTATGTGGATACTACAATTCCCTGTCTCAGGCTGAGTTTCAAGGCTTCCAGAGCGGATTGCAATCCCGTTTTAGCTGGACACATTGATTGTACATTTTGCAGACAGACGATCCTGAGTCTGGGTTTTGCTGTTCAGTTGGTTCCCGGCAAGGAATTGCGTCACAATGAACGGGAGTTCACTTTATGGAAAAAGGTTCACGAATTACATTGCAACCAAATTGTATTTAATCAGCACGCGTTATCTGAGAACTGTCTGTATATTGAATGGAGGAGCAAAATTGATGGGCTGAAGGGACTACAGCAGTTCTCACTTTATATTTCACAATGTTTAAACATATTAAGGGATATGAATATTGTATGGGTAAAACTGCATTAAGGAGATGTTCGACCATTAACTTGCACAGAGAAAGCTCGATGTGTTGTGTGACGTACTCATTTCCCGAAGTTCCTGTACAGTTTGTGGGAAAGCTCAGTCAGTGTTGTCACAAACCGTCAGACGTTAGGAAGGAGGTCTCTGCAGGGTCAGCAGGACTATGTTTCCCGTTCCCTTTTCCAACACCAAAGTTAGAGCCAGGTGTTTTCTCCGGGTATATCCTTTAAGAGTTCAGAGCAGTTGATACAATTGAGTGCCTTGCTTGGCCGTTTCAGGGACTATTGAAGAGTTTATCACATGTCTGTGCGTCTGGAGTCACTTTTAGGCCAGACCAGGAAAGCATGGGAGATTCACTTCCTGAAAGTACGTTGGGGATGGAAATCGATGTTTACAATCAACATTGGACACAAGATCACTATTACTGACACCAGATTTTAGATCTTGATATGTTAATAATTGTTTTTATCTTCCACCAGCTGCCCAAGCATGTGCCTGGTCTGTATTATTAATCCAATGACAATTCCACAACAGCACCATCTCCACATGGAGACCTATCTGAAACTACACTGAGCTGGTTATTTCTGTGCTACTTGACAGCTCTGTCAAATAGAACTCCCACCAATGTGACTGTCGTGATGGGACTGATGGGGTGGTAATTGGTCAGATTGTATTTATTCCCCTCTTAGGAAACTGGACATAGCTGAGTAATTTTCCACATTGCCAGGGAGATGTCAGAGTTGGAGCTGGAATGAAACAGCTTCCCCAGTGACACGGCTTATTGTGCAGCACAAGTCTTCAGTCCCATTGCAGGAATGGTGTCAGGGCCCATTGCCTTTGTTGTATCTACTGTGTTCAGCGGTTTCTTCATGTCACGTGCAGCGGATCGAAATGGTTGAAGACTGGCATCTGTGATTCTGTGGGCATCATGATAGGGTAAGTTGGAAGATCCACTCAACACGTCTGGCTGAGGATAGTGCAGACACCACATACTTGACTTTTACACTGATGTACAGGACTGATCCATTATTTAGGATGGGCATATTTGTGGAGTCCTCTCCTCCAGTACGTTGTTTAATGGTCCATCGACATTTATGCTTGCATTTGGCAGGATGGCAGTGCTTCGATCTGATTTGTTACTCGTGGTATAATTTCTGCCTCTGTACAAGATGCTAGTTCTGCTGTTTCCAGAGTAACCAGCCAATTGCGGTAGCTTTAATGGGTTGTCATCAGGTAAAGGTACACATGGTACTGACCCTGGCATGTTCACCCACACTCGTCACTTTACTATAGATCAGCTTGAGGGTAATGGTGCACTGAGGGAATATCCTGAGGGAAAGGTTACAGATTGTCATTGAATACAATTCTGCTTCTGCTGTTGCTGCTGTGACCTACAGCATCGGATGATAACCCAGTTTAATCTGCAATATCTACAATTCAATTCTACTGACTGTCCCCCATTTAACACCAAGACCCATTCACCCAACTGCCCTGTATTCAGTGACCTACTCTGGTTTCTGATGCGGTAACACTTCCATTTTCATATTCTCATTCTGCTGAAATTCTTTCCATGGTGTCACGCTTCCAATTTGTTACTTTAACTCAATCAATTTAAGGTACGAATCTAAATCTTTTCCTTTCAGTAATGCCATCTTCTGTATTTGAAGTGAATGTGTTTCCTTCTGTTTTTCTCCCTGACCATAATTCAGAGCACTACAGTGTCAGTGATGCTAGCCTTATGCAGTTTCAGAGTCAAGGAACTTGTCACGATGTGTTATCGTTCAGTTCCCAGTATACGGCGCTCCATGTTCGACAGGCTGTTTGAGCATCTTTGACATTCACCGTTGGAAATTGTTCAAAAACAGAAATTGCTGATGATGTTGCAGCATCTTCTGGAGTGAATGCAGATATAAACTTGCAGGTCCATTGAAACTTCTACAAAGCTCTCTGTTTCTCCAGCAATTTTGGTATTTTTATTTCCAGTATCGATCGCTATTTTTTAATTGAAAATTTGTTCTGTGCCCCTATTCATTTCTGGAGAAACTCAGCAGGTCTGTCAGCATCTGCAGAGACAGGGAAACAGAATTAGTGTTTCAAGCCTAGTGTGACACTTCTTCAGAACTCAAAATGATTGGAAAATGTGCTTTAAATCCCTAGCCAGAGTTGTGGAATGGGTGACAGGGGAAAGAGGGTGTGGCAAAAGATAAAAGAAGATTCTGTGAAACGGGTTTAAATTAAGATGCGATGGGGAAAGGGGTTCTCTCTATTGAGTGCAAGATAAGGAAGATACAAGCACAGAAGATCATTGGGAGGCCAGGTGGGGGAATATTGACTATATGGTATTATATAGATCTGGCCATAGTGACGTTTTCATTGTCGAGATCATCACCCCCGTTAGACAAATAAATTCAGGTGCGTGACTTGTTATTGGCACTTAATAAGCGTTTCATGCTGCCTCAGTATTGTAACATGGAGAAAAACAAATAATAGTATGAAGTTTTGGCTGTGTATTGTTTTACTGTCATGTTTAATATAATTTCAAATTTGCAGTACTTATCTTTAAATGTTTGTTCTTGAAGTTAGTATCAGATGGAGTGTAGAAGGTTGTGGGCTGACATTATAGAAGTTTATGAAATCATGAGAGGTATGGATCGGGTGAATAGCCAAGGGCTTTTCCACAGGAGGGGAGAGTTCAACCATAGGAGGCATAGGTTTAAGGTGAAAGGGGGAAGATGTAAAAGGGACGCAGGGGCAGTGTTTTTATACAGAGTGGTACGGGTATAGAATGAGCTTTCAGAGGAAGAGTGGTAGATGCCAATATAGCTATAACATTTAAAACTCATTTGGACAAACATACGAATGGGAAACATTCGTAGAGGCCTATGGGTCAAACCAAAGCAGATGGGGCTAGTTTCGTTTGGAAAACCTGGCCCGCATGGACATTAAGAAAAGCTTCACGCAGTGTCAGTGAGGGTTTGTGAAAGGGAAATTATATTTTGCCCTGTAAGATCATGCAAAGATTTCTGGAGATGCCTGGAAATATAACAAGCGAACTTGATAAAGGGGATCTGGTAGACAAGAGGCTTTTCAGAGATTTTCCGCAGGGTATTACAAAATAAAAGATCTTACTCAAGCCGGAAGCTCGTAGGATGATGGATAATGTATTAACATGTGATGATGACTGGTTAACACATAGAAATCGGTGAGTCAGGATTAATGGATCTTTATGATAAAGGTGTATCTGCTGGATCACCACACATATCAGTCCGATGGCATCAGTTATTGCAATCTATACTGACAGCCTGAAGGAGGGAGCTGAGTGCAATATACATCCGAGTTTATGGATGACACTGAGAATCAAAAGGCTGGCTGTTATTAAATAGAGAGGACATCCAGAAAATGAGGAGTACAAAGTGATTGGAGTCTTCCTGAGTATGAAATATAACGTCAGCATGCTAATGCAGCAAGTAACTAGGTTGGATCATTAACTGGCTTCCAGAGATGAAAGGGTTGAGTTATTCAGAATCTCTATAATGGTGAGGTGATTATTCATTGGAGTTTAACTGAATGAAGAGGGATAGTGCTGAAATATATAAGATACAGTGCGGGCTTGAGAAGGTAGATGTTGAGAAGTTGCTCCCATTCCTGGGCAGAGTGCCGAACTCGAGGATAAAGATACCGAATAAGGAACATCGATTTCAAACTGAGATGCAAAGTGATGCCTTCCCTCAGAAGGTAGTGAATATCTGGAATTCCCTAACCCAGAGAAATGTGGAGAGATACAGGAGTCGGCAAGAAAGTGGAGTTGAGCCCTGGAGTAGATCAGACATGTTCTTATTTTATGACAGGGCTAGCTTGAGGGGGCGAATGACCTACTTCCGTTCCTGTTTATTAATTTCACATGTTACGCTATTGAAAACTAACAGGTTATTTTCCTGGAAGTCGTGTTGCACGATGTTGCATTCAGGGACAGCAGATGATTTGTTTAGGTTAACCGTAGGTCGGGTATGGGGGCTGTACACCCAGCGTATCTAGGTCTGTAACATGACCCACATCTGGAGCAGATGTTAGAGAGAGGGGAAACCTGGAAAGAGAGCTTGGGGGTGGGGGTCGGTTCCTGACCCAGGCTGGATTTTCCAAGTAGTTTTCCAAAAGTACTTTCCAAAACTACATCAGAACATGGGACTGAGGCACATGAGTGGACCATTCTGCCCATTGACACTACTCCACCAGTAAATAAGGTTGTGGTTCATCTCATTGTGTTCCCAGCTGCACTTTGCTCCCGATGCACTATTATCCCTGATTCACCTGTTTGTGGAAAATTATTTTATATTATACCGAAGCCAGCCTCGATATAATATAAAGATTCAGCCATCCCAAACTTCCGGGAAAGAGAATTCCCACTGGAATAAATTCCCACTTAGTGAATTTCTCCAAATTCCTGCTCTGACTGAGGTTGGAGGGTGTCACTGTTTCATTTTTATCCCACTCTTCCACTGCTCCCAACAAATTTAAAATGTAGCTTAAAAATGTATTGCTGGAAAAGCGCAGCAAGTCAGGCAGCATCAAAGGAGCAGGAGAATCGACGTTTTGGGCATGAGCCCTTCTTCAGCAATGAGGAGGGTGTGCCAAGCAGGCTAAGATAAAAGGTAGGGAGAAGGGACGTGGGGGAGGGGCGTTGGGAATACGATAGGTGGAAGGAGGTTAAAGTGAAGGTGATAGGCCGGAGAGGGATGGGGCGGAGAGGTCGGAAAGAAGATTGCAGCTCAAGAAGGCGGTGCTGAGTCTGAGGGACTGAGAAAAGTTGGGGAGAGGGGAAATGAAGAAGCTGGAGGAATCTGCATTCATCCCTCGTGGTTGGAAAGTTTCTAGGTGGAAGATGAGGCGCTCTTCCTCCAGGTGTCGTATTGCTACGGTCTTGCGATGGAGGACGCCAAGGACCTGCATGTCTTTGGCGGAGTGCGAGGGGGAGTTAAAGTGTTCAGCAACGGGGCGGTTGGGTTGGTTGGTGCGGGTGTCAAAGCGGTGTTCTCTGAAACATTCCGCAAGTAGGCGGCCTGTCTCCCCAATGAAAAGGAGGCCACATCGGATGCAGCGGATGCAGTAAATGATGAGTGTGGAGGTGCAGGTGAATTTCTGATGGATATGGAAGGATCCCTTGGGGCCTTTGAGGGAAGTGAGGGGAGAAGTGTGGGCGCATGTTTTGCATTTCTTGCGGTTGCAGGGTAAGGTGCCAGGAGCGGAGGTTGGGTTCGTGGGGGGTGTGGATCTGACGAGGGAGTTGCGGGAGGGACTGGTCGTTCCGGAACGATGATGAGGTGGGGAAGGAAATATATCCTTGGTGGTGGGGTTTGTTTGGAGGTGGCGGAAATGATGAAGGATGATATGATGTATCTGGATGCTGGTGGGGTGTTAGGTGAGGACCAGTGGGGTTCTGTCCTTCTGGCGATTGGAGGGGTGGGGTTCACGGGCGGAGGAGCGGGAAGTGGAGGAGATGCGGTGGAGACCATCGTCAACCACGTCTGGGGGTATATTGCGGTCTTTGAAGAACGAGGCCATCTGGGTTGTTCGGTATTGGAATTGGTCTCCCTGTGAGCAGATGGGGCGGAGACGAAGCAATTAGGTACATGCGATGGCGTTTTTACAGGGGGCAGGGTGGGAAGAGGTGTAATCTAGGTAGCTGTGGGAGTCGGTCTGTTTATAGTCAATGTCTGTGTTGAGTCGGTCGTCTGAGATAGAAATGGAGAGGTCTAGGAAGGGGAGGGAGGGGTCTGAGACGGTCCAGGGACATTTGAGTTCGGGGTGGAAGGTGTTAGTAAAGTGGATGAACTATTCTCCTAGTAAACTTTAAATGTAACCAGGTTGGTGATGTGGCCGATCATAAAGTTCTCAGACTGCGTCAGGTTCAGTGACAGGAACAAGTCAGGCAGATTTCTTTAGTCAGCCACAAATAACTAATAGAACTGTCGGATGTGCATGGTGGATATCTGGTTAGCACTGCTACCTCCCATCATTAAGGATCTGCTTTCCATATAACCTCAGGCGACGCTATGTGTGGAGTTTGAGCATTCTCTCTGCAGTTTTCTGTGTGGGTTTCCTCCCAATGCTCCAATTTCCTCCTACAGTCCAAAGATCCGCAGCTTAGAGTGGATTGGTTTTACTAAATTGCCCATCATTCCCAGGGATATGTAAGTTAGGTAGGTTAGTCATGGGAAATGCAGGGTTACTTGGATAGGGTAGGGGGGCAGGTCCGGTGGATGCTGTTTGGCGGGTCAGTGTGGAGTTGATGGATGGGATGTCTTACTTACACACTGTAGAGATTCTGTGAAAATGACAAGAAATTTAGACTATACCCAGTGGGTATCTATCTGATCCACTCTCATCTAGGTCTTGTATGTTTCAATAAGATCATCTCTCTTTCCAAGTGTGACCTGTTAAATCCTTCATAATATAAGGTACTCATTCCTGGAATGCGTGAAGTGAAACATCTCCGAACTGCTTCTAACGTAATTATATTCTTTCTCAGAGAAGGAGACAAAGAAAAAATAATCTCACACTCAGATCTTGAGTTTTATTTCTTTTTCTCAGTGTTGTGGTTCTTTGTAACTCTCTTCCCCACAGAGCATTGGAGGCAGAGATATTGATTAATTTTGAGGAACAGACAAAAGGTTCATAAATAACAACGGTGTCGAGGATTATCAGGGATTGGCAGTAATATGCGGTATGGGGGTAAATGTAGACAGTGGTACCAAATGACACTGCTCCAGAACATCCAGGAATATAATTCAAAACGAAATGGTAATGTCGATAAAATGTTAAGGGGGAAGCCCAGATGGTGGCGATCTGGAAGGTCTGTTTTACTGGGGTCTGCATCAGGGCACAGGCAAAGTGGTTCTCTAACCCACTCCATCCCTGCCAGTTACTTAACATTCAACACTAAAAAGAGCGATAGAATCTTTCCAAATCCCGTTTCGTCAAGTGGAAATGACAAAACATGGGAAAGGATCGAGTAAGTCCCAACACGCGGTGCACCCGTCAGGAGCATCGAGCAGGCCTGAGGCTGTAGCTGCAACCCACTCTGCTCGTTCCATGGACCCAGTTACTCACCAGGCCTTGGTCACTGAGTTCACCAACTTAAGTGAAATGATTGAAGGCATGACTGAACAGAAGTCTAGCTGTGGCTAGAACCGCTCTCAGACGTGCTCCAAAAACATGAGCAGCAACTAGACAGCCTTGGAAACAGAACATACAATGTCAAGTGCCGAACTGCATTGACAGAGACTGCGATCAATTCCTCTCGGGAGAGGATCCTCCCCCTGGAAATACAGGTCCATACCTTAACTGAACAAGATGACCACCTCGAGAACAGGGACAGGACGAAGAGTGTTCACATCGTCGATCTGCTGGGCCAGACGCCAGGTGGTCAGCTTTGATTTGGCTGCTGTGATTCCTTCACTTCGAAGCTGATGTTCATTGGGTTATGGCACGGTGGTAAGACTCAGACCAACGCCTTTGCCCTGCCCTTGTGCGGTCACATAGTTACAGGGATAAACAAAGACTGATGGAAGCTCAGTGTGGTTTCCGATGGCTTTAATTCACGAGAGCTCCAGGACTATGTTCTTTTATGACTTTTCAGCATCAGTGATTCAGGAAAAAAAATCTTTTGATGATATCAAGAGAAGAGTAAGGGAACTCGGGATTCAGTATTCCTTATGCTCTGTATTGCTTTGAATGGGTCAATGAACTCGTCTGATTCTCCAGAGAAAGCGAAAACTTTGTGGATATTTTAAAGAAAGCTGGATGTTTAGATAATCATGTTTCTCCCTTAAAGAAATTTTGTTGGATTTTTCTGGTATTAACCAGTGTTGAATTATAGTCGGGGATGGGTAGAGTGCACACTTTTAACTTCTTCATTAGTATTCCTACTTGTTTTCTCTTTCTTTGCTTGTGTCGGAGGTGTGGCTCAAGCTGGAGGGAGTTACAAAAGTAGTTGTGATGACAAACTGCTGACCTAAGGACAGTTGAAGCCTGGTTTTTGTAATTAATTACCCTGAATGCCATATTGGTAGGGGGGAGAAGATAAAGTTTTGGGATATGTAAGCGCCCCCAATGGGCGGGGTAAATTTCCATATAAAGTGTCATTGGCACTTGGGATTTTGTTTCGTTCGTTGTTTTTTTTATGTGTTTAGCTTTGGAAAGTTTTGCGAGCTTGTAGTTGTAGTAGTAATAGTTTGTATCGTTTTTAGGGTCGCTGAGTGTTTTATCATTAATGTTCAGCGATGTGTAATTCGATGTGAAACTCTCTCGAATTCAAATGTTGCTGCAATGTGTTATGGATTATTATGTGGTTAAATGGTTTACCTGAAACATTAAGGGCAGTGATCTGCCAGTCAAGAGGAAAAGTGTAATTTCTCGTCTTAAAATCAAAGAGGGTGGATGTTGCCTATTGCAGGAGATGCACCGTGATGACAAGGAACATTTGATGTTACAGCAGGGCGGCTTTGATCGGGTTTATTTCGCGTCTTTTAATACTACGAGTAGGGGAAAAGTCAGAATGGATAGTAAGAATCTTCCATTTAAATTACTAGATTGTATTAAACACTCATGGAAGGATCATAATCCTCAAAGCCTTGAACTATAGGAATTAATACAGTGTTTTGAATTGCCACCCAGTGCACCCGCTTAAAATCCTGATAGATGCACTTCCCAAATTAAGTTATCTTGCATCGTGGCACATTATTGTAGAAGGATATTTCAACTGTCTTATGCACCCCACGGTGGACAGAATGTCCAAAGGTCCCCAATACCCTCGTAAAAATGTACTTCGGAGCCATAGGAGGATATTTGTGAAAATGGTCGAAGAATTTCATCTGTAATAGGACCCTTTCCATGCAGTTGGAAATTTTTCATATGGGCTATCTGACCCTAGATTATCTCCTAAAATTCAAAATGGGATTATCTTCAGCATGTCCGAAATGTAGAATGACTACAGGCACTCTTACTCATTGCATGTGGTCCTGCTGCAAGCTTCATATATATTGGAACACTGTATCAGGTGTGATAGAGTGAGTCGAGGGGACTGAATTGGAGATGGACCTGGTTTCTCTTTTCCTGGGCCTGCCCAGGGTACTTTACACAGATGCACAAGTGAAAAAATATCCTTAGTTTCTGTGCTAGGAAAAGCATTCTGTTGTGTTGGATGTCTGAATCACCCCCCCCCCAAAAAACCCCAACCTCCTCCCGCACCCCCCGCCCGGGTCTGTTGGGTCGTCGTAAGCTCTTCATGGAGAATATCCATTTGGCCATTCTCACCAGCATGGTGCACCAAAAACAGATTTATATAAGACCATGGCAGACCTTTTTGAATTACCTTGATACAGGCTTATCTGCCACTCTCAGAAGGGCTTTTATACAGCCATGACGATATTATCTAATGAATCTTATATCCAAAGAGGAAGAATAATGAACATAAAAAGGGATATCAGCCAATGCTCTTGAAGAACGAGAGCTATCATTTTGTTACACTGAGCAGTATTATTTATTCATTATTTACCGTTAATTTTTGTTTTTCTTCTGTCTGTTTAGTATTTTTAACTTGTTTTGTATGTACATGCACATGGGTGCAATTTAGATCAGTTACTTGAGTTGTGTTGTTATTGGTTTATTATAATATTAAAATTCTCTTTTTCAATAAAGATATTTTTAAAAGTATTAAAATGCAAACATTGATAGAATAGAGTCCCAAAGAACTCTCATTACACAGTCCACTCATGGTGGTTTATCTTGAGGGTCACCACATCTCGGTTGATGGGGTGAGGTTGAGAGAGCGTCCCCTTCTTGGTAACCTCTGTCAGTGTGAGGAACTGAACCTGCGCTGTTGGCCTCCCTCTACATCACAAACGTGCCGTCCAGCCAACTGAGTGGGAGACTGTGTAACTGTTACACACAGAAACAGTCACAGACAAAGGGCAAGAGAAACACTCATAACAAGGAAAGTGGTACAGTTCAGATAACGGATATAACATTTATGGAGTATTGTCATAACCCAATAATTATCAATACTGTTAAAGCATGAATGACAATTCGTCACATTGAGGACAATACAGTCAAAATCATGTTTCTTACCCCTATAATTAGCATACCGGGTTGTCATCCTGGGATAATGGATTCCAGGTTTAAACTGTGGGCAGCAAGGGGTGTGTCTTACTTGAGTGATTTATAATTAGGATTATTTATAATTATCCTTACAGTGTGGATAAAAGCCCTTGGGCCCAGCAAGGGTAAAAACATTCTCTGCTCGAAATTGTATTTTATAACAAGACGTGTTTAGAAGTTGTTTTTGGTTTAATATCATTATGGTGAGTCAACTGAAATAACCAGAATTACACAGTGTGATTGGATATCTATAACCATAAAATGAAATTTATTTTTGTTTGGTCTGTGTAAAACATGCTGACTGTTGCATGAAAGTATACAGTTGATGGAATATACTGTTAGGAGAGTGCGTTCCATCGGAAATGCCCTCAAACAGGCGCTTGAAGAAAATTGGGGTAAACGTGCCTGAGTGCCGTCTGGACAGTGACAGGAACGCAGAGGGTTGAATGACTGAAAGCTCCTGTATCTGAGAAAAGCACCAGATCAGCTGAGAACTTATTAAATGCTAGAGCACATTTGAAGGGCTGAATGGCCTCAACATGGTTTGAAATATGTGTGATTTGGAAAACGTGCATCTCTACTCCTTCCTCTTTTGTGGTTACACACTGGGGCACTGCTAAATTTCCTGAAACTGGGCATTATTTGGAACACTATCTGGAACATTCCATATTCGGTGTTCTCCAGAATATTCTCTAACTGTGTGAGGGGTATTGCAAAGGCGAGAGAGAGAGAGAGAGCGAAGCTGTTGCATGCGGCAGTGAGAGTGGTGGAGCATGAGCCTTGGTCTTGCTATAACAGATATACAGTGAGTGTGAGGGAGTAGAGAGACCAATTACCCTGACAGAGCGGGGAAGGTTATTGATGCTTGTCCTGTTTTGCTGGATATTTCTTCAGGCGGCAGATACTGCACTGAATTTGGTGGTGAGCACAGACCATGCTCGGTGGGTCTGGTGGTATGGCCCCCTCTGGGAAGGCAATGGCCCCGCTCTGCACTAGCCCATCCACTATGCACAACATGCACGGTCAACAAACTATCTGCCATGATCGGGGTAAACTGTACAGGGCAGCTCCAAACTGAGAAAGCTCAGCCGTGTGCCCCTTGGCCTTTTAAAGATGGCACCAGTGACAGGGAACACGGAATATCGAGGGAAATCCTGGCGACTGTGAGTACCTCCAATCATGATGTTTGGGAGAATCGGGCTGGCGTTCAATGAGAGGTGGGTGGTGTGGGTGGTATTTAATGAGGTGAGTTCGATAGGACAGCACCAGGAAACTAGCTCAGCTTCGTACAGACAATCCCTCTGTCACACTCAATGAAAATGACACTGAGACAAATTACTGTTTTATACAGTTCAATGAGCCGAACACTCTGCTGTCCACACTCCCAGTTACAAAGTTGCAGAACAAATGCTAATTCAAAACTCCCCATCGCCTGAACTCACAGCATTATTCCATTCACTCATACTTCTTCATAATACTGACCCGTGTTGCATGATACTATCGAAATGTCTTCATATCAGCATTCTAAAACCTGTGAACATATCTTTCCATGACATTTTTTCTCAGTCTGTCCCTCTCTGTCTCTATCCTGAAACACACATATTTACAGTCATACGTTTCTACTGCATGGAAACAGGCCCTTCGGCCCAGCTGGTAGATGCCGACCAAAATGTGCATCCACACTCACCCCATTTCCCTGCCCTTGCTCCTTTCCTATCCATGTATTTATCCAAATACCTTTTTAATGTTGTTATTGTACCCACCCCAACCACTTCCACTGGCAGCTCAGTCCAAAGTCAAAACACAGTCTGTGTAAAAACGTTGACCCTCAGGTTCCTTTTTATTTTTGTCCTCTCCAAACATTAACAGATGTCCTCTAGTCCTTGGTTTCCCAACCTTGCAAAAAAAATTGAAATATTCACCCTATGCATGGTTCTCATGATTTGATAAGAGGTACACTTCTATGTAATCCCCCTCAGTTTTCTACGCTGTAAAGAAATATGTTCTAACCTGTCCAACTTCTACCTATAACGCAGACCCTTTAGCCCAGGAAACATCTTTGTAAATTTCTTGTACATTCTTTCTCGTTCAATAATATACTTTCTAGGGCAAGGTGAACAAAACTGAGCACAATACTCCAACTGCAGCCTTACCAACAGCCTGTACAACGGCAACAGAACGTCCCAACTTCTATACTCAATGTCCTGATGTAGGCCAGTGTGCCAACAGCCTTCTTCACTGTCCTGTATATCTGCGACTCAAATTCAGACAACCATGCACCTGATATCCAACATCCTTTTGTTCCACTACACTCCTTAAGACCCTCTCATTCACCATTAAACTCCCACCTGAATTTGACTTTCCAAAATGAAAGATGTTGCATTTATCTATATTAAACTCCATTTGCTTTTTCTCAGCCCACTTGCCCAGCTGATCAAGGTAATGCTGCAATTTCTGGTAATGTCCCTCACTGTAAACAATACCACAAAACATCACTAAACCCCTCTTACTTCCTTGTACCATTCAATATTTTAGTGCCATCTGCAAACTTACTAACCTGCATTGTGCACTCTCGTCTAAATCATTGATCTAGATAACACACAGCAATGGGGACAGTACCGACCCCTGAGGCACTCCACTAGTCACAGGCCTCCAGTCCAACAAGCATACCTCCACCATAGCCATTTGCTTTATAATGTCAAACAAATTGCGTAGCCAAATTGCCAGCTTACCTTAGAGTCTGTGCGATCTAACCTTCTAGAGCGGCCTTTCATGTGGAATCTTACGAAAGGCCTTACTGAAATCCATATAGATTATGTTGACCGCCCTGCCCTCGACAACTTTCCTGGTCACTTCCTTAAAAAACCCTAATAAAATTTGTAAGGCATGATCTGCATGCACAAAGCTATGCTGACTGCTTCAAGTCAAACTCTGTCTTTCCAAATGCATTCATATCTTGTATCTCAGAACCTTCTCAGGTAGTTTACCGCAAACAGATGTGAAGCTTGCTGGTCTGTATTTCTCAGGCATTTATTTGCAGCCCTTCTTGAAGAAGGGCACTATATATTTGTTACTGCCCAGTCTTCCAGGACCTTGGCCCCTGTCTTCTCTCACCTCTTGCAGTCCTCTTGGATATATCTGGTCAGTACCAAGAGATTTATCTGACTTTGTGCATTCTAATATGTCCAGCAGCACCTCTACTGTGATTTCGACAGTACCAAAATATGACAATTAACCTCCCAAAGGTCACACGTCTTCATGTCTTTCTTCATGGTAAACACAGAGGGGAAATTGAGGAACCTCAACCACCTCTTGTAGTTTTACACATGCGTGCCTATTTTGGTTTTTAAGGCGTCCTATTCTCTCTCTAGTTGTTCTTTTTCTTTACTATAGTGAACTTGGGTTCACCCTAATCGTCTCAGCCAAGGCTATCTCATACTCCCTTTTCGCCTTCCTGATTTCCTTCTTCAGTAAACTCCTGTATCCCCTGTATACCTCCAGGGATTCCCTTAATTCCAGCTGCCTGTACCTGAGCTACGCCTCCTTTTTGCTGGCTAGAGCCTCAATATCTCTTGTCATCCAGGGTTCTCTCTTCCAGCCTCACTTTCCCTTCACCCTCACAGGAACATGTAAACCTTGAACTCGAGCTATCTCACTTTTACAGCCCTCCCTCGTGACTAATATCCTTTTACCTGAAAACAAACTACTCCAATTAACCCCTGCAATCCTCTGTCTAATTCCAACAAAATATGCCTTGGCCCAATTCAGAACTTGAATCTGTGGACCAATTTTGTCCCTCCCATAACTATTTTAAAATTAATACAACGCCAGTCACTTTTCCCAAAATACTCCCCCACTTTACCACCGTCACCTATCCATCCCTATTTCACAACAGTAGGTCGAGTTTGTCCCTTACCGTGTAGGACCCTTTATATACTGCTTGGGAAACTTTCTTGAACAAACTTAAGAAATTACGTTCCATCGAAGTTCTTAACCATCTGGATGTCCCAGTCTATGTTAGGAAAATTTAAATCACCTATTATGACAATCCTAATGCTCCTGCTACCCTCACCAGTTTCCCTGCATATTTGTTCCTCTAATTCCCATTGATGATTTGGAGGCTTACAGTGCAACCACTATAACATCACTAACCTCCTCTTACTTCCTTGTACCATTCACAGAACCTCATCGGACAATACCTCAGTTATTTCATCTTTAAATACTTGTGGGATACTCGCCTTAATCAGAAATATTGGTGTTTCAACTGTTTCAATTTACATCTCTCCCTTGCAATGATTTTCACATCTGCATCAAAACTTGTCAAGGTACAGTGGAGATATGGTGCTGTAACTGGATGGGAGCTGCACATCCTGTCACTTCCAGCAAGTTTCCCCACACTGGGCAGTGATCTAACACAGTGTTACCGAAAACTGGAACAACCTGTGTTTACATATGAATAAACCAGTGAGTTCTGCACATCTCCCCACGCTGGACATTTATCCCAGGAATATAGATCAAGTATTGGTGTGGGCTGCACAGAGTTCCATTCTGGATATTGTTGGGTTGCATTCAGCAGTACGCTAGCCATATCTACATAGTGCTCCGTCCCGAATGTATTATTGATGGGCTGTTTATGTGAGTTTGATTGCGAATGTGAGAGAACTAAACATCTGGCAATACCTTTATTTTGTGTTTTCATTCTTGTGATTGGATCCTTCAAATCCTGACTCATCCTTAGACCCGACCCTCTGGATGAGTCATGATGACTGTTGTTAAAGCATCTGAGTCTGCAACATGACCAACAAATGGAGCAGAGGCTGCAGAGAGGACAGTCTCCGTAAAATGGAATGAGGAAATCACAGTCTGATCAGCCGTGGTCTTAGTGAATGGTGGGGCAGGATTGTGTGGACCACAAATGCAACTTGTTCATGTATTTATGTTTGTTCCAAGCAAACTCCTCTTCTCTCCCATTGTCCCATACTGGTGGGAAGTGAGTCACCTCCTCCTGTTCCTGTGTAACAGGATCCTGGGGCCTCACTAGCCTACAGATTTCCCTGTGGCCCAGTTTCGAACAGTTAAGTGACGGCCTCCTGTTCCTGTTCCTGTTCCTCTGTCCCAGCCTCGAGCAGTTGAGTGACTCCCTCCTGTTCCTCTGTCCCAGCCTCGAGCAGTTGAGTGACTCCCTCCTGTTCCTGTGTCCCAGCCTCGAGCAGTTGAGTGGCTGCCTCCTGTTCCTATGTCCCAGCCTCGAGCAGTTGAGTGACTCCCTCCTGTTCCTGTGTCCCAGTCTCGAGCAGTTGAGTGGCTGCCTCCTGTTCCTGTGTCCCAGTCTCCAGCAGTTGAGTGACTCCCTCCTGTTCCTGTGTCCCAGTCTCGAGCAGTTGAGTGACTGCCTCCTGTTCCTGTGTCCCAGTCTCCAGCAGTTGAGTGACTCCCTCCTGTTCCTGTGTCCCTGCCTCGAGCAGTTCAATGACTGCTTCCTGATGCCAAGTCTGTGAAAATGGATGTCCTCCTCCTGTTCCTGTGTAACAGGCTCCAATAGCTCTGTGCTCACCTCCTGCTCCTGTGGAATGGAACTGAGGGACTGAATGGCCTCTTCACATTCCTTACAGCTTCTGTTGACTAAAAGCAATTCTCCTGATTCTGTAAATCACCATCAAAATCTGAATGATGTATTTTTGTATTTTGCTCTCAGTAAATGAGCAAACAATCTGACTGACAGAATTCAGAAGCTGAGTAGCCTCCTCCTGTTCCTGTGTTATACACTCAAAAGGCAATAGAGTCTCAGAGATGTACAGTACAGAAAACGATCCTTCAGTCCGGTCGTCTATGCCAACCAAATATCCTAAATAAATCTCGTTCCCCTTGCCAGCATTTGGCCCATTTCCGTCTAAACATCTCTCATGCATGTATCCATCCAAATACCTTTTAAATGGTGTAACTGTACCTGCCTCCACCACCTCTTTTGTCTGTTCAATCCATACACACAGGAGTCTCTGTGTGAAAATGTTGTCCGTCATGTCCCTTTTAAAATCTTTCCCCTCTCACCTTAAACCTTTGTCTTCTAATTTTGGACTCGCCTATCCTGGGAAAAGACGTTGACTGTTTACCTTATCTATTCCCCTCATGATTTTATAAACCTCTTTAAGGTCACCCCTCAGCCTCAACACTTGAAAATAGCCCCAGCCTATCCAAACTCTCCCTGTAGCTCTAACCCTCCAACACCTGCAACATTCTTTTAAATCTCTTCTGTACCCTTTCAAGTTTGACAACATCTTTCCGACAGCAGGGAAACTGGAATTAAAGGCAATATGACAAAAGTGGCCAAACCAATGTCCTGTACAGATGCAACGCGTCGTGAAAATGTTTAGACACAAAGCACGGACCAATAAAGAGAAGATCACCAAGTGCCTTCTTCACTGCGCTGTCTACCTGTGACGGCACTTTCAAGGAACAGAGAACCTGCACCACAAGGTGACACAGTAGCTCAGTGACTAGCATTGCTGCTTCAGAGCGCAGCGATCTGGGTTTAACTCCATCCTTGAATGACAGCCTGTGTGGAGTTTGCACATTCTCCCCGTGTCTGCATGAGTTTCCTCCGGATGTTATGTTTTCCTCTGACAGTATAAAGATATATAGATAAGGGTAGATCGGCCATGCTAAATTGAGTAAAGTACCCAGGGATGTGTAGGCGAGGTGGATTAGCCATGGGAAATGCAGGTTCAGAGGGATAGGGTAGGGGTTTGTCTAGTGGGATACTGTTTAGAGGGTCGGTGTGGCCTCGATGGGCCGAAAAGCCTGTTTACTCACTGTAGGGATTCGATAACTTCTATGGAATTCTCCTTGATTGGCAGCTTTCGACAGGACCCTACCTATATGTTTTGCCTTGATATGTCTTGCCAAAATGCTACACCTCACATTTAACTAAAATAAACTCTATCTGCCACTCCTCGGTTCACCTAAACAAAGTCCCATTGTGGTCTGAGAGATCATTCATCACTGTCGACGACACCACCAAATTTGGTATTATCTACAACCTTACTGACCATAATTCATATATACTCAAATGTAAATGATTTGTATCAGTGACAAAAGGCAGTGGACCCACTATTGATCTTTGCGGCACGCCACTGGTCACATGTCTCCAAGATTGATAAACAAATGTCACTGTCACGCCCTGTCTCCAATATTCAAGAAAAGTTTGGACCTAAATGGCGAGTTCTCCCTGGATTCCATGCAGTCTAACCTTGCTAACCAGTCTACCATGTAGAACATTGTGGTTTTCTTACTGAATTCCATAAAGACAACATCCACTGCCCTGCCTTCATCAATCATCTTCATCACTTCCTCAAAAAAATCCACCGAGTCAGTGAGACGTAATCTCAATTGTACAAAGCCCTCTTCAGTCCTTGTCTTTCCAAATACATATCGATCTCTTTCTTCGAAATCCCCGTCACCAATTTAGTCACCATTGACGTCATGCTCACCAATCTAGAGTTACCTGTTTTTTCTTTACTTTCTTAAATAATTGCGCTATGTTAGCTGCCCTCCAGTCTTTTGACACCTCACCTGTGAAAATCAATGTTACAAATATATCAGCAAAAGCATAAGCAATCTCTTTCCTAGCTTCCCACAAACATCTGGGATACAACTGATCAGGTCCCAGGGATTAGTTCACCTTTATGTGTTTTAAAATGTCCAACACCTCCTTGTAATATAGACACTATTCAAGGTATCATTGCATATTTCTTCATTCTCTCCCTTTTGTAACCTCCTCCACATTAAATACTGAGGAGAAATACTTGATTAGTATCCCTCAAATTTGTTGTGGTTCCATAAATAGGTAGCCTTACTGATCTTTAAGGGGCCCTATTCTCTCCCTAGTTAATTTTTTGCCATTAAAGGATTTGTAGAATTTCTTCAATGAATCATTAACCCAATTTCTAAAGCAATCTCTTGTCCACATTTTTCTGGCCCGATTTCCCGATTGATGATACACTTGCTGCCCTTATACACCTCTCGGGATTCACTTGATCTCAGCTCTGTTTACCTGACATATGCCTCCTTCCTTACCTTGACCATAACATCAATATATCTAGCCATCCAGCACTCCCTGCACCCACCAGCCTTGCCCCTCTCACTAATAGGAACACGTTTGCTCTGGACTCTCTGAAACCACGTTTTGATGGCCTTGCATTTACCAACCATCCCTTTACCTGTGAATAGGGTATTCCAATCAACCTTTCACAGGGCTCGCCTAACATTTTCAAAATTGGCCTCATTCAAAGTTAGAACTTTAATGTTGACATCAAGTATTTCCGATTCCATAATTAATTTAAAACTAATGTTTATGCATAACAAACTTGAAAGTTAAATAAACACTTCCTGTGCCTCTATAACGGGCTCGAGAGACTGAATAGGCTCCTCCTGTCCCTCTGTATTACACTGGAAATGCTGTCCCTCTATAATAGACCCAAGAGGCTTAATGGCCTCCTCCAGTTCTTCTAAACACACTCGAGAGGCTGCATGGCCTCCTCGTGTCCCTGTGTAACAGATCCGAGACACAGCAACCCGTGGATTACGAGCAGCCAGTAAACTGTATCTAATGGAGTCCCATTCCTTTTCAGTTACAGAAACACAAATAACACAATGTACTCCAGGTGCCCTCTCAGTGACACCTCATACAGCTGCAGCGACAAATCTCTTTGTTTTGAATGATTCTGCTGGCAAAATGTGCCAATATTCCAACTTTCTACCTTTTCAAGTAGCAACAGGTAAATATGGGCTGAATGGCCTTCTCCTATCCCTCTGTAAGGGGCCCATAGGGACAGAATTGCTTTGGTCTGTTACTGAGCAGCAGTCTCAATGTTCTGTCTCAAGCTTATGAAAGGATTTGAAAACAGGGCATTGAAACCAGGAGTAGCCTCACACTGGTCAATAAGTACCGTACTTTGTTTCAGGTATCTAGAAACTTGCCCACCCGAGGTTTGTTTTTTTACGCAGCAGATCTGTCATTTTATAACTGCCTATTTTCATAAGCAGAGTGGAACATATATAGGCCGCTGCAGTGTTCTGTTAATACTCTTATATACAAGGGAAAAAAGATTTAAAATATTGAAAGATTTATGGTCCATCCCTCAGCAACCCTTATCCATTCCGTCCAAAACCAGTAAATGAAAAGTGATGTTTTGAATTGGTTAACTGAGCCTACTTGTTCAGTGACTGTGATTAATGCCAATCTCCATGGATTCTAATTATCCCAGTGGAGGGTTTCCATCTTTTAATGATAAATGGGCTCCGTTCAATGTGTCAACCCATAACATGAGCAGAGCATCAGGGATCAGCAGTTCCAGAGAGAAGGGGAGGAGAAATCAGAATCTGAGAACATGAGACTGGAATGTTCCAACAATTGATCAGAATCTGAGAACATTAGACTGAAATATTCCAACAATGGATCAGAATCTGAGGACATTAGACAGGAATATTCCAACAATAGACAGGAGCTTAGCCGATTATGTTTGGTATCTTTCTGAAGTTGATTGGTTGTCATTATCATCGCAGATCTATTTCGCTCTTCTCATTATTCAATACTTTTATTATCCATTCCTGGCTATCGTTGGTGTTCCTGGTGAGTGTCACTATCCAGATTTTGTTTTCTATACACCAGTTATGAGTGTATTATTGTTATTTCATATTGTCTACACTTCCTGCCACTGTTATTGTTCCTGTTGAATCTCACAATCCACACATTCACTCAACAGACCACTACTAACTGCATCAATGAAGGTGTTCAATTACTGTCTCGCTCTCTGCTCTGGCAGTGTTACTCACGGGTCTCTATGTTGAACTATTCAGTTTCAGGGGAGAACCACAATGCATTGTCTCATTGCCTTTGCTGTTAAGAGCATGGAGGACACTTTCTACTCTTCTGGTTACAAACTCCACTTCCTTCCACTGTTTCCATCCCATTCCTGGCCAATATCTGCAGCTGAAACAGTCAGGTCACAACTGTGGGAGATCCCTTTGACAATGAGCTGATTCTTAACACCATATCCTGAACATGTCTAACTTGAAACACTCACCACTCCAGAATATATCTCACTGGTTTATTCCATCTGTTGTTTGAACCTTGAGCTATGAAATACAATCTTAATGAAGCCAATAATCTGCTGCTGACACTCCCGGATTCAAACGTGCTGAAGCAAATCTGATTCAACCTCACACCAGACTCCCATCCATCTGTCATTCATGTGCACGCCGATAGATATTGCTATTGTGTCTGGCAATGCCTTTATTTTGACATTCTCAAACACCTTAGCTCATCTGCCATTGAAACTTCTCTCGTTCTCTCTACTGATTAACAAAAAGCTTGCCTGTTGTTCGTATTTAAAATAATTTCCTCCATGTGCGTTCCTTCTCAAACAATGAGTTTTGCATTCAACCACGCCAATCGCGCGCACGCACACACACACACACACACTCAGTCTCTGATGAACACACACACACTCACACACGCACACACGCGCGCAGAGAGAGCAAACCTTCCCACTGTAAGCAGTAAATCTGTTGTGAGTATAGTTAGCATATGATAGTAGAGTTTGCAATACTCTCTATGCTGTGCAGATAGTACAGTTTACTGAGCAACACACGAGCATGCTCTGCAGAGCTCTCCATGCTGGGCTGTCATCTTGTCCCAGTTTATGTTGTTTGTGGTGTTCTGTGAAGCACATTGAGAACTTGATGTAACAAACCATTTCAGCTGATCTGACAGTGTCTTTATTCAATGTTCTCATTCTTGTAATTTTACTCACGAGGATCTCACTTCGCCAGTTAGTCCCACTGCCCTGACGTTTTCCCCATATTTCCACAACATCTTTTCAGTTAATTAACTGTCTGTTTCTGTCTTTAATGTGAATCTCTTGTCCCTTTCTTTCTTTCCCTGGCCTTGGGTTTTGGCCTCCCTAGTGTATCGAGTGCTGGCATTGTGTAGCTCAGAAATAATGAAATGGGGTGTGTCAGGCTGTTGTTCACTTCCCGGTATGTCCCATGTGATGGTCCATGGACAAGCGTGTTTCAGAAGTTATGAGAAACATCCTTGTAATTTGGTCTGTACCTGTGGCTGTCTCTCTCAGGTGACCATGCGATCAGTAACAAAAGGAAGCCCACTGAGTGAAGGACCACGCATATAAATTGCCTGACAATGCTGTCACTTTTTTAATAAAAGGTTATTTTCTCCCTTTTTTTCAGTAAGAGGCCTTAAAGGCAGAACTTCCTACTGAAAACGGCTCAAGTAAATAACTTATGGGGCTTTTAGGGTTTTTAAATAAATAGCAGTAAAATGGCCAACTGGCACAGACCAGGATTTCTTGTTTTGTTTTATATTGTAGCTGTAACAATCACCAGGTCCCAGAAGGGTTGTAAGATTCAGTAAATTATCCACAGCTGCTATTCTCTCTGGAACCTCACTTGACGGTGTTTCCTCCTGGATTGGAGAACTGTATGCAAGTATGCATGTCTGAATGTTCTTTTTTGCCAAGGGGTGTGTTTATGGGATGTTGATATATTGGAACAGTTCATTAGTAGAAGGTACTGTATCCATTATTCGGTTAAGATTGCCAATAGAAAAATTATTCTAAATTCATCTTCATTTCTAATTGGATTTTCATTAGAGTGTTTAAATATATTGTATTTTGCTTCATGGTGAGTGGTTTGAATAGTTTGACATCTGGAACACCCAACTCACGTCTACCTTTAAAATAAGGAAAGGTTGGCATCCAACCTACCTTCTTAAAATAGTTTGAGGCAGCCTAGTTCGACTTTAGCAAACTGGGGACTCTTGTCCGGTTCTAAATCGATAATACAAAATTGGATTTAGAATTTGCAAACAGGCCATTCTCCCCAACAAGTCCACACCGATCCTCCGAGGAGTAACATACCCAGACCCATTCCTCTACCCTATTATTACACATTTACCCGACGAAGGCAACTAACTCACACATCCCTGAAAACTATGAACAATTTATCATGGCCAATACACCTGACATGCACATCTTTGGATTATGGGAGGAAACCAAATCATCCAGAATAAGCTCATGCAGACATTGGAGAGTATGCACCAGGAGGTTATTGGGTTCAAAGGTCGTGTATGGTAGTTGATAGTGTCTTTTTTCTGGATGTTGAATTCGGTTGGTTTAAACAGTATTTTGTGTATAAAGATTCAGTAATTAAGAGTTCTCTGGGTGTGGAAAAGTGAAGTTGGCGGTTTTACAAAAGGTAATGATAGTAAAGCTTTAGGAATTGACAGACAACCTGGAGTTGGGGTTGCGATTGTCTGTGAGAAAATGAGAGATAATTACAGCTATAGATCGGCAATTACGTTTAGTGGAACCGCCATCAGACTCTTTGGAAATGGCCGGAATTGAATTTGAAATGATGGCCTTTGAACCTGAGAAGGAATTGAAAGAGTTTGAATTATGATGAAAAGTAGAAATAAAAGAAAGGGAAACGAAGAGAAAAGAGAGAAAAGGACAGAACAAAAGCAGAGAGTTTCAACTTAAAACGGTAGCAATTAGAGAGGAAAGTTGATATAGAAGGCGGAGATGAAGGTAGAATGTCGGTGGGATGAGGAGGATAGTGCGGTTGAGCAACCCTATTGTAACCAATGGCCTAACGAGGTTCTGTTTAAATGCATCCAGGCATTCTCTAAATTTGATGAGAAGGATGGGGAAGCCTTTTGAATTTCATTTGAGAAAGTGGCTAAACAAATGCAGACACCAGTGACCATGTGGATTTATTTGATCCAAAGCTGATAGGTATTTGCATCCCTATCGGAGGAGGTATCTGGGGAGTATGGAGTGGTGAAGAAAGCCATCTGAAGTGCATATGAGCTTGGGCCAGACACTGACAGACAGCGTTACAGGAATCTAAAAGAGGGTCTCTGGTTAAACGCACATTGAGTTTGAAAGGATCAAACAAAGTAATTTTGAAAGGTGGTAAGGGTATTAAAAAAAGAGCAAACCTAAGACACTCTTAGAAAGATTCTTACTTTGGAGAAGTTCAACCATTCACTTCCTACAGTCGTGAAAGCTCGTGTGGAAGAGCAGAGTTAAAGCGGCGAGATTAGAAGCTGAAATGGCTGATGATGATGATTGAGTTCAGAAATCAAAGTTTGGTTTCTGTGAGAGATGGAGAATAATGTGCGAGGTCTTGTTAAGGTTTACAGGCATAGGCCAGGAGTAGCAGGTAAAGAGGTTAGAGCATTAAGAGGTACAGAAGCATGTAATTCTTTTATGCTGAAACATGAGAAGCTATGTCATTCAAAAGGACTATTGGAGAGATGAGAAGTGCTCCATTATGTAACGTGTGGTTGGAGTATCCAGTGGAAACATCAACAGATTTATTCCACAATGGGGAAGGAGGCATTGAGCTTGGTGTTGGCGTTACAACATTTCGGATTTACATTGCCAATAACATACCTGAGACAAATCTTTATCACTGAACATAACCCCTTAAAGTTTTTGGAGAAGATTAGGGAGAAAAATGCCAGTCTGTTTCGATTGAGCTTATTATTGCTGCCATTCAGTTTGAAACTATACAGGTGACAGGGCAAGAAAACCTAAGTGTGGAGACTTGGATGAAGAAAGTCAAAGGCATTCTGTGGCAGGAGTAAAATGATTGAAATCGAAATAGATGTGAATATTTGTATGCTCAGAGTCAATGTAATATATATGCATTTCAGTCAACTAATAGAGGAAGAGTAGGATGTCTAAAATGAATCCACCTTTGTGTATTGATGGATTATTTTATTAAAGATGGAGTTGTGAGGACACTATCACTGTAAAAAGGTTATTTTCTCTTGGGGTTTTCTTTTGAAGAGAGGTGTTAAAGGCAGAGGTGTAGAACTGCTGTCTGAAAACAGTTTAAATAAATAACTAGATTTTAGGTTTCATTAAAATTTTGGTAACAATGGAAGGGCAGTGGCCAACTCTCCCAGACCAGATCACATCATTTTGCTTTTAGCTGCAGTATTCAGAAGCTGCTGGGGATCCCAGAAGGGTTGGAAGTTTCAATACATGATCCCCAGCTGCTTTTCTCTCTGAGATCTCTGTTCAGCTTGTTTCCCCCTGGATTGGAAAACTGCTGTAAGGATCTGTATTTGAATATATCTTTGTGCCAAGTGGTGTAAACCAAGAAGGTACGGTATCAAAAACGTTCTTTTCTTTGATTGTATTTTAACTAAAGCATTTGAATAGATTATATTTTGCTCAATGTTGAGTGGTTTGACTAGTCACAACATAACTGGAACACACACTTCACATCTATATTTAAAATAAGGAAAGGTTTGGGTCGAAACGGCCTTCTGGAAATATTTTGAGGGAAACTGGTCTGGTCCAAAACACTTGTAGTGAGGGGCTTCTGACTGGCTTCTGCAATTGAAAATTTATTGGAGGGGCAGGGGATGTTTTGCTGGAGGTTGTGCTGTGAGTTGCCTCAGACATTCAGGGAGACCTGAGGATTTGGTGGCCCAACTCTGGATGGAGCATGGGGACTGCAGCTACAGCATCTGAGCCTGCAACATGAACAACAAATGGAGCAGAGTCTGCAGAGAGGGGAAGTTCTGAAACCACGGAGTGAGTGTGTGTGGGGAAAGGGATCTGCTGTATCCACCCCGGATTTTCCAGGACCAATTTCCCAAACTCCACTTAACCCAGGATCAAAATATGAGGGGACCCTGACTGAACAAGGAGCTGGTCACAGAGCGGTGTCACCTCCTTCAACATGACCTGCAGCTTCACACCAGGGGGAGGATGGTGCTGCCAGTGGCTGTTAGGGTCACTGTTTCATTCAGCTTCTATGATCCAGAACTTTCCAGGCAGGACTGGGTGACATATCCATCATCTCCCAGTGTCTCAACATCAATGTCACCATTCGATGATGGAGGATATATATGGTGGATGAGGTAAATAGATTGTTTCTCCCTCAGCAGGGAGCTGCCGGTTGTATCCAGTATAGTGGGATTCCCGATGGTGTCCATGGCATCTGCAGAGTATCCATGTCAATGGGGAGAGGTAGAGGAACTGAAGGAGTTCTCTCCCTCTCCATTAATGTTACAGTGTGCCCATCACAGTACATCATGTTGGCGAATACCCACGGTCCTGGCAGCAGTCATGGTCTCTTCATTCAGAAGCAGTCAGCCATTCCCATCGTCATCGGGTCTCCACGTAGAAAGGAATTAGTATATCTTGGATAAAGTCCATCCCCTTGATGCACGTTTCAAAACACCATCCCCACCACCAATTAACCAGATCAAAG
Organism: Chiloscyllium punctatum; assembly: GCF_047496795.1. Lineage (NCBI taxonomy): Eukaryota > Metazoa > Chordata > Chondrichthyes > Orectolobiformes > Hemiscylliidae > Chiloscyllium > Chiloscyllium punctatum. The sequence continues at coordinate 113,997,238 of NC_092750.1, forward strand.
TATTCCATGTGTACGGCGAGCAATTGGGTCACTTGGAGTGTCTGGGAGCAGACGATCAGGGATGGAGCAAAACCTCCCCTGTCTGAACGGGGCTGAGTGACCCCCCAGTACAGAGTATCATTAATCCCTGTAACCCTCTCCATTTCAGTAGCATACTGCCTTCCATTATTCCTGTAAATGAAATGACAGGTTAAATCATGTTAAATTCCACCTGCTAAACGATTATCTATTGCCTTTGCATTTCTGAATCTGTTTGCAGACTCTCCACACTCTCTTGATAATTTATTCTCTTGCTTACCACAGCGACATCACCAAACTCAGCATCTGTATATCTGTTCCGTCCACCTGATCATTAATATAGATTGTAAATAGTTGAGAACCCAGCGCTGGTCACTGTGTGACCCTACTGGTTACATTCCCTCCAACTGATTGAGACTGATTTATCCTGAGTGCCTGCTTCGTGTATGATACCCAGTCCTCCCCCATTCCTGTGAAACACTGTCGAAGGGTTGAATAAGAACAAGGAGCATCTGTGAGGAATCCAACCCCTCGATGACACTGATGTCAACACAGCCTCTGTTCCACTTTCCTGCCATCTCTCCACCCTAAAACTCTAGTCTCTTGTTGTAGATTGCGCCACATGAAAAAAAAACTCCACTCCATATCTACACATTCAATTACTATTAGAATGTTACAGACTTCAATGAGATCTCCTTTCATTCTTATAAATTCGAGAGTATAGGCCTAAACTGCTCAATTACTCTTCATAAGGCAAACACTTCGAATATGGAATCAATCTAATGAACCTCTTCTGAATTGCCTCCAATGGAAACACCTCATTCTGCCGGACCCCCAAACTATACTTCAGTTGCAGCCTCACTAATGCCTTGCGGAGCTACACCAACACTCCCTACCTTTGTACTCTATCCTTTTATAAATAAACACTGAAATTATGCTTGCATTTCTCATTACTTGCAGTACCTGCAGGCAGGTTCTCTGTGATATGCAAGCAGACACCCAGATCCCTCTGCACTTAAGCACTTTGAACTTTCTCTCCATTTAGATAATAATTTGTCTTTCTGTTATCCTGGCAAACATGAATAGCCCCATGTTTATTCCCATTAATTTTCCTTGCTAAATTTTGGCCCATTCACGCAACCTATCCATATAGTTTTAAAATCTCTTGCATCGTCATTCCAAAGTAATTTCCCACCGATGTGAGAGTCATCTGAAAATGTGGCATTGTATTTTCTATCCCATCAACCGAGTACAGTAATACCATCGATCGCAAATGGTTGAGGCATGAGTACTGAAATCAATGGCACCCCACAAATTGCATTTGCCAAAATAAAATGACACATTTATTCCATCTGACTGCATTTTGTTGGTTAACCAATCCTCCATCCAAGCGAATAAATTACTCCTAAACCCATGTTGTGTGCTCTTACCACTTAGTCTTTGGAGAAGCGACACATCCAATGCCTTCAGGAAGACCAGAGATGTTCCATCTCCCACGATCCACCTTTTTTGTGACATCTTCAAATAACTCAAGCAAACACTTCAAACTTGATTGTCCTTTGTAAAACCATGTTGACTCTGACGGATTGTGGTTTAATTTTGCAAATGTCCTGAACAATGGACTCTAACAATTAGCCTTAAATTGCAATGGTTTATTGTTACACTTTAGTCCCTAATGTATACCATTATTATAAGTTCATCCCTTTCAAAAACCTGCACGTTTTCTTTGAATTCCTATTTAATGGGCACAAAGCTTTAAGAGATCTGCTCCAGTTGCTGTGTAAGGGCCATGTGTGGCTGAATGGACTCACCATCCTGCTGGTGTACAAACTCGATGGGCTGACGTCTTTCTGGTGTTCCCATGTTGTCGTCTCCAAGGCGAGAATGACCTCCTCCTGTTGATCCTTTAGAGGATTGGGAGATTATGGAATGTTACTGTTGCTCTCTAACATTTTGATGGGCTGACGGGTCTTCTCATACTTCTCCATGGAAATATTGAACGGTCTCCTCATGTATCCGGGAGATGGTTCCGAGGGGTTGATTGGTCTTCTCTTGTTCCCATAGAACAGACACGTGTCGAAATTACTTCTTCCTTTCTCATTAAAGAAGTCTCAGATAGTTTTTATCCTTATCCAATTCCCTTGCAATAGGCTCGGTGGGTCTGAATGGCCTCCTGTTATCCCAGTGTAAGAATCTCCAGTCATTGTGTGACCTCTTCCAGTTCCTATGTTACAGACTTGAGGAGGCTGAATGGACTGATCCTGTTGCTGTTTAACAGGATACTGGTGCAGCATGGCCTACTGCTACAGGGTTGAATGGCTAATTGGCCTCCTTCTGTAAATGTATATCAGGCTCCAGGGGCTGAATAGCCTCATCCTGTTTTGGTGTAACAGGGTCGAAGGCTTGATTATCCTTCTGTTGTTCCTGCATAACACACTGGAGAACGGAATGGATCCTCCACTATCTGTGTAATTCGCTTCACTCGTTGACAACATCTGTCACCTATGTTGAAATAAGGTCACCTTATTTTTTGCAAACTCCAATGGCTACTGGATCAACCTGATCATCCTTTCGTTATAAGCTAGCACCTTCATTGCAGGAATCAGTTGAGGGAACCATCTCTGAGCTGCTTCCAATGTAACAACATCATTTCTTCACTGAAGAGATTAAATCTGTACACACTACTCCAGATGTGATCTCACTAAGACCCTGTACAGCAGCAGCAACATTTTACCAGCCTGTTGTAAGGTTCCCACCCAGGTTAGAGCTGTCTCAGCTCTCTGGGGGAATACAGAGCATTTATGAACGATCATTGTCCTTCTCTACTCCATCAGCATCACGGGAGATCTGGAGAAATTAAAGTTAGAGAAGATCATAAATGATGTGGCGAGATGATCTCTACTATTAATCTCTCCAGAGCCCACATCGCTCAGATTCCACAGAATCTAGTAAGATGGAGCAAACATTGATGGGAGTTATATCTCAAAGTGAAAGCTGCAATACAAATGCTGGACATATGATAAAACAGGAAATGAGATATACACATTTGTGGGTACTGCGGTAATAATATACTGCTTACATTATATCTAAACTGTGTTAACCCAACTGAATGCTAATGCTGGGAAAATGGATTTCATGACCACGTGTGAGATGGTTTACATTAACATTATGTTGAGCACTGAGCTCGAGATCAGGTTATTGAGGAATTGGTGTTGAGTGATCAGAAGAGCTAATTGAAAATTTTGCTGGCAAGGACATTTTGGGAACAGTGACCACAATGTATTGGTTTTCTTTTATGCTGTTTGAGTACACGACAGTTTTTTGTTGTATTTGAAGTAACCATTTGAAATCTGAGTCATGCAGACCATGAAGGTGTGAGGAGAAAGTGGGGATGACAGATGCTGAAGATCAGAGTCGAAGAGTGTGGTGCTGGAAAAGCACAGTCAGGCAGCATACTAAGAGCAGATAAATCGATGTTTCAGGCATAAGCCTTTCATCAGGAATGAAGCTTATGGGCCTAGGGGGCTGAGAGATAAATGACAAGAGGGTGCGGCAGGAGGGAGGTAGCTGGGATTACGATAGGTAGATGAAGGTGGGGTTGAAAGTGAAAGGTGATGAAGGGAGACAGAACGCCTCATCTACTGCATCCATTAAAGACAATGTGGTCTTCTCTTCATTGGCGAGGCAGGAGGTCAACTTGTAGATGATTTCAGGGAACATCTCTAGGACAACTACATTGAACAACTCCATCGCCTAGTGGCTGAGCACTTTAAATCCCCTTCCCACTCTGCCAAGGACATGAGAGTCCTGGGCCTGCTCCATCGCCTAACCGGAGCCACCAGAACCCTGGAGGAAGAAAACCTCATCTTCTGCCTTGGGACCCTCCAACCACAGGGGATCATAGTTGATTTCCCCATTTCCCCTAATCCCACCTTATCCTACTCCAACCTTCCAAGTCAGCACCGCCCTTTTGAATGTTCCTATGTGTCCACCTTCCTTCCTATCAATCTGGTGCACCCTCCTCTCGGACTATCACTTTCAACCCCACCTTCATCGACCTATTCGATGAAAGGAAGCAGCTTAGAAAAATGCCAAGTGTTGCAGTAAGCCAGTGGATTCAGAGAAATGTAGGGCCCAGCAAAGGATGACCAAAATCAGAAAGAGAAAAAGCATGCAAACGGAAGAAAAACATAAAGACTGCTAAAAAGCATCTATCAATGTATGAAAAAAATAAAAACAAAGTCAAATGTGGAACAGTTGCTGTGCAGACAGGATAATTTATTTCAGATTACAGAGAAATCGCAGGGAAAAGAAACAGTTCCTTTGTGTCTATCTCCATGGAAGAATGTCCAGAAATTCTCCCAGAAATACCAAGTGACCATGGGACTTGTGTAAGTAACGTCTAAGATCATTCTTATCAGTGATGAGGTCATCTTTGAAAAGAAAGCTGAATTGAGTATTTATAAATCTGACAGACTAGATGTACTTCAAACAAGATTTTCAGAGGAAGCAGCAACAGACATGTTGATTGCATCGCGGATTTTCACTTTATTTTCCGACATATTCCCGAAATGCATTTATCCAATCTGGATAAGGTAAAGGTTATAAATATTATTCAACAGTTTAAGGAGAGATGAATTTGGAGAATGGTAAACTACAGACCAGTTCACCTGTCATCCGCATTCAGGTATCTCTTGGACTCGATTACAAAGCACATGCTACTAGATATTTAGAAGGTAAAAACATAACTGGGGAGTGTGAGAATGCACCGATGAATGGAAAACCAGAAGTGACAAACATTTTTTTTGGAATGGTTTGAAGATGATTCTTGTGGACATAGGCAATGAACAACAAATGGATAATGTATAGTTGGATATTCATGAGCTTTTTAAAAGAACTCACACACTGAGCTCATAAGAAAAGTTAAACTGAGAGGTATTAGGAAGAACATATGCAAATGGGAAAGAAAAATTAGGTTTACATTCATGTGAATGTAATTGGAAGATAGAGGATGTCGTACACCAGTTGCATCGAGTGTTAATGAGACTACACTTCGAATATTGTGTATCGCTCGGATTCCCAATCTAAGAAAGAATATACTGACTACAGAGGAACTGCAAAAGCTATTCTCCACATTAACCCCTAAGTTGGCAAGGTTGTCTGACGGGGTAACTCAGCCTGTAATCTGAAGTTTCGAAACATGAGAGGTGATCGTAGTGAATCTTAGAAACATCGAAAGGACTGAATAACAGAGGGACATGAGGAAGTACAAGTAGGCGAGATCTGGGAGAATCCCACGATATTCTACACGGACAAGTCAAACAGAATAATCAGCAAAGAGTCAGTGTTCATTAGAAACCAAAGGGGCAATCTGTGTGTCAAGCGGGAGAATATTGATGGATTGTAACATGAGACCTTCACATCTATTTTACTTGGGAGAAGGAGGATGCAGGTACAGAATTCAAGAAGATGGACTGGACAACTCTTGAACAGATTGATGTAAAATACGAGTAGGGATTTGAGGCTTTGTTCTGTACAAATTTGGACCAATATCCATGTCTGAAAGAGTTGTATCACAGGCGGCTGTTGGGGTCAAGGGAGGAATGACCCTGATTGAATATTTTAATTAGAATCTGATCATAGGGGAGGTGCCAGAGAACTGGAGGACTGCGAATACGATTCCACTTCACAGTAAGGGTGGGAGAGATAGACAAGGGAACTATAGACGAGTGAGTATTAGATCACTGTTAAGGAAACTACAGGATAAAATAGGGAAGGAGAAAATCGAATTCCAATCAGAGTCACAAGGTTTGATCAGAGATAATCATCGTGACTTTATCAGAAGAAAGTCGCATCTAATGGATTTGATTGAATTAGTTTGAGGAGGTCGATTGTTTAGTTTTGTAAGAAGGTCTCTGACAAATTTCCAGCCGGGATACTGAGAAATAATGTAAAATCTCACAATATGAAGGATACCTTGACAGGTTACAAGGAGAAATGTCTTAATGGCAGCAGGCAGAGGGTGGTGGGAGAAGGCTGTTTGTGTGACTGGAGACCAGTGTCCCCTGGTGTACCACAGGGATCAGTGCTATGTCCCTGATTGTTTGTGTTATTCATAAAAAAAGATGTGAATGTGGCGAGGTCTAGGTGGAGAGTGGGGGAGGTGTGATAAGTAACTGTATGTTTGACATTAAGATTGACCGGATGGTTCGCAGTGAGGAGGAAGGCCTTAAGTTACAGGAAGATGCAGATGATTGGTCAGATGGGCAAATGAATGGCAGATGGAATGTAACCCTGATAAATATGAGCTGATGCACTTTGGGAGAAGGAACCAGACAGGGGAGGACTCAATGAATGGCAGCACACTGGGAACCTCAGGGTGTGCTTCTCCACACATCCCTGAATGTGACTGGACAGGTTAATGGACTAGTTAAGAATTGGACCTTGGGTGTAGCATTTCCTAATCAGGAGTAGATTATAAGAGCAATACAGGGCTTTGGAGTACTGTATGTAGCTCTGGGAGCCACATTCCAGGAAAGATGTGATTGTACTGGAGAGGGTGCAGAGGTGATTCACCAGGATGTTCCCTGGGATGGAGCATATCAGCTATGGAGATAGGCTGGATAAGCTCGGGTTGTTTTCTTTGGAGCAGAGAAAGCTGAGGGGTCAGGGATTCAGAAGGATAAGATTATGAGGGACATGGACAGGGTGGAAAGACAGCAGCTGTTCCTTTTAGTCAGAGGGTCAAGAACAAATGAGCACACTTTTAAAGTGAAAAGTTTGAGGTTCAGAGAGGATTTAAATATTTTTTTCACCTTGAGGATGTGGGGTTCTGGGATTACTTCCTGAAAAGGGGGATTATCACGGGTAACCTCACAATCATTAAAAAGTATTTGGACGAGCACGTGGAAGTGTCATAACACTCCAGGCTATGGGCCTGGTGTAGGAAAATGGGACTAATATAGATTGTGCTGTATTTCTGTTGGCACAGAGTCTGTGCTCCTGTGAGTGGATGGTGTGTAAGGTCAATTATTGAGCAGTCTAAGGCAGGAATTGATGGCTTTCTGAAGAGTATATTCACAAGGGTTAAAAGAGTGAACTGTAATAGCTGGTTAAATTATGTCAATGTGAGAAATATGAGAAAACAAGTGCAGTTTCCCTACAGTTTGAAACCAGAGAATAGAGAATGGGAAACAGGGAAATGGCAGAACTATGAAGCCACTACTTCAGTTCTGTCTTCACAGAACTTTCAAACAATACAAGGAAAACCGAGTCTGGTGGAGGAAAATGATAGAGTACATTGAACATAGAACATAGTAAGTAAATGGTTTAGGAGAAATTATTGTGGCTGAAAGTATTGGTCATAGGCAACACTAACACAGATTTATGAAATGGGAATTATGTTTGAGAAACAGAATGGGAGACAAATGAAAGAGAAGCAATGGATGTAAAACATGTGGATTTTTAGAAAGATTTTGGTAAAGCTCCAAGCCCAATTTGCAAAATCAAATCTGAGTGGATTGGGGTCTAATATATGGATATGTTTCTAGAATGGGACAGCTGGCAGGAAACGGTGAGTAGAAATAAACAGACTCGTCAAGCAACAGCCTGACATTGTCTGTAAGGTATGATTCTGTGAGTATGACTATATCGCAGACACCCCATTACCTACCCCGAATATCTCCTGTCTTATCAGCAGGACGGACACAGCAGAAGTGGTGGCACAGTGGGATACAGTTTGAAGGGAATTGCTCTTGGAGTCCTCAACAGTGACTCCGTATCCCATGAAGTCTCATGGCATTACTTTGCACATGGGAAAGGAAACCTCCTGCTGATTACCATGTACCAGCCTCTCTGAACTGATGAATCAGTACTCCTCCATGCTGACCAACACTTGGAGGAAGCACTGAGGGTAGCACGGACGCAAGATCTACTCTGGGTGGGGGATTTCAATGTTCACCAACAAGAGTATCTCAGCGACAGCATTACAGCGAGCTGGCCAGGCCCCAAAGGATAGAACTGCTCGACTGGTTCTGCAGCAGGTGGGGAAAGAACCAACATGAGGAAAATACAAACTTGAACACAGCCTTACTAATCTGCCAATTACAGAAGTATCTGTCCATGATATGATCGGTAAGAGAGACCACCACATAGTCATTGTGGAGACAAAATCACACCTTCACATTGAGAATAACCTCCACCATTTTGGGTGGTACTATCACGTTGCTAAACAGGGCAGACTTCGAACAGATCTAGCAGCTCAAATCTGGATGTCCATAAGGTGTCGTGAGTCATCAATAGCAGCCAAGTTGTACTCCTGCATAACCTCATGGCCTCCCGCATATCCCCCTCACAATTGCCATCAATCTAGAGAATCAATATTGGTTCAGTGGAGTGTGCAGGATGGCAGGAACTGCACCAGCCATTCCTGACAATGAGGTGTCAGCCTGGTGAAGCCACCAATCAGGACTACTTATGCACCAAACAGCATAAGCAGTAAGTGATAGACACAGCTAAGTGATCCCACGAGCAAAGGAACAGGTCTAAGCTCTGCAGTCCTTCCACATCTAGCCGAGAAACGTTGGGGACAATGAAACAATTCACTGGAGGAAGAGATTCCACAAATAATCCCTTCCTCCATGATGGAAGAGCCCAGCACTTCAGTGTATAAGATAAGGCTGATGCATTCACAACAACCTTCAGTCAGAAGTGCTGAGTGGATGATCCATCTCAGCCCCCTCCAGTGGTCCTCAGCAATTCAGTTACCAGTCATCAGCCAATTCGATTCAGTCCACTCGATATCCAGAATCGATTGCAGATACTGGATACTCTCCAAAGAGTCCATACTCTGACAACATTCTGGCAATAGTACTGACAACTTGTGCTCCATAACTTGCCACTCCCCTAGCCAAACTATTACAATACTGTTACAACAATGGCTTTTCCTGATTACGTGGAAAATTACCCCAAGTAATCATTGCTCCTGTGTGTAAAACGCAGAACAAATCCAATCCAGCCAATTGCCACCCCATCAGTCTCCACTCGATCATCAGTAAAGTGGTGGAAGGTCTCAGTGTTTTTAAGTAGCACTTGCTCAGCAATGCCCTGGTCAATGACGCCCAGTTTGGGCTCCACCAGGGCCACTCAGCTCCTGACCTCATTACGTTGGTTAAACATGGACAAAAGAGCTGAATTCCAGAGGTGGGGTGAGAGCGATAGCCCTTTAAATCAAGGCTGCCTTCGCCCAAGTGTGTTATCAAGGGGCCTTAGCAACACAGGAATCAATGGGTATCAGGGGCAAACTCCCCGCTGGTTAGAATCATACCTGACACGGAGGAAGGTGGGCATGGTTGATAAAGGTCAGTCAACTCAGCTCCAAGTCTGTAGGAGTCCCTCGGGCAGTGACCGAAAACTTCTTCAGTGCTACTTCATCAATGACCTTCCCTCCATTTTAAGGTCAGCAGTGGGGATGTTCGCCAATGATTGTACAATGTTCTGCAACATTTGTGGCTCCTCAGATACTGAAGCAGTCCATGTTCAAATGAGACAAGATCTTGACAGTATCCAGGCTGACAAGTGGCAAGTAATATTCAGGCCACACGAATGCCAGGCCATGACCATCACCAGTAAATTACAATCGAACCTGCCCCTTGGCATTCACTGGTGTTACTATCACTGAATCCCCCAGTGTCAAATTCCTGGTGGGTAATCATTGCTCAGAAACTCACTGGTCTCGCCACATGAACACAGTAACTATAAGAGCAGGTCAGAAGCTAGGAATACTGCGGCGAGTAACTCACATCCTGACTTCCAAAAGTCTGTCCATCATCTACAATGCATAAGTCAGAAGTGTAATAGGAGACTCCCAATTTGTCTTGATGAGTGCAGCCCCAATAACACTTAAGAAGCTTTATACCATCCAGGACAAAGCAGCCAGTTTGACTGTCCCTTCATCCACAATGCTCCACCATCAACGCTCAGCAGCAGCAGCAGTGTTTTACTATCTACATGCTGCAATGAAATGATCCACCAAAGATCCTCAGAGACCATCTTCACAACTCCATGTCTATCTAGAAGGACAAGGGCTACAGATGTATGGGAATACCATCATCTTCAGGTTCCCTCCAAGCCAGTCACCATCCTGACTTGGAATTTTATCACCGCTCCTTCACAGTCACTGGGTCAGAATCCTGGGATTCCCTCCCTAATGGCATTTGAGGTCAACCAAGCAGGTGGACTGCAGCGTTCAACAAGGCAGCTCACCACCACCTTCTCAAGGGCAACTAGGGACAGGCAATAAATGCTGGCCCAGCCAGTGACACCCAGATTCACGAAATAAATAAATAGAAATTAACAGAGGACGGTTGCTGAGGTGTCGCAGGGATCGGTGCTTGGGGCCCAGCTGTTCACAATGCCCTTTAAACATTTGGTTACTGGAATCAGATACAATATATCCCAGCCTGCTGACAGCACTAACGGATGTGGGATTGTGAATGGGTGAGGAGGTTATAAAAAAGCACCGAGAAGACAAGTGGTGTGAATGGGTAAATACGTGACAGATGGAGAAAAATGTGGATAGAGGTGACGGTGTGCTCTTTGGTGGAAACGATAAATTGGCAGCCTACCATTTGAAAGGGATTGGTTGAAACATGTTGATTTACAAAGGGACGTATGCTCCTGTTTGTTGTTTCCTTCTGCATAAACCTCTGAGGTCCCTACAGCGCAGTGAGTTCTGTAACCAGAAGTCAATACTGGACATGGCATTGGCACGCTGCCCAGTGTACACAGACCCACCAAGTGGGGAGCTGTAACACTGAAAAGGATCTGCATCTCCTTGTACATCAGTCGCTGAAAGTAATATTGCCGAAACAGAAAGCAGTGAGGAAGATAAATGGTGTGTGGATCTTCATTTCAGGGGGATGTGAGTCCAGGAGAAAAGGTGTCTTACTGCAGCTGTACAAGGCCTTGGTGAGATATCATCTTGAACATTGTGCACTATTGTGGGGAGTTTTGGTCTCCTTACCTAATAAAGGACAAAACTGACATTGAGGGAGAGCAGTGAAGGATGACCAGACTGGTCTCTGGGATGACGGGCTTGTTATGGGAGCAGAGTATGGGAGACTGGGCAAGTATTCCATGGGGTTTCGGAAAATGAGTGGAGATCTCAGTGAGATATATAAAACTCTGACAGGGTGAGACAGATTGGAAGCAGGGATGATAATTCCCCTGGCTGGGACTTGTAAAACAAGGGGCCACAGTATTTGGTACAGGCAGTCACTCTGCATTGAGATGATAATAAATGTCTGCTCTCGCTGACTGGGGAACCTGGGGAATTCGCTCGCACCTGGAAACCGAGACACTGCTTATAAATAAGGATTTAGAGACAGTAAAGGGATAGTGGGAGAGCAGGAGTACGGTGTGGAAATGAAGGGCCAACCATCATTATATTGAATTGGTTAGCAAACTCGATGGACCAAAGGTACTACTGCACCGCCTATTTTATAGCTTCCCAAGGTTATTCACATTAACGGATATGTATATCATGTAGGATAAGTGCATTGAGGAGAGTTTTTCCATGAACTAGAATGGGGAGGCTCAATGTGTTTTCCATTCCCAATGTTTCTTGCTCAACAAGTCCACACCGCCCCGCCTCAGGCAACTGACTGTGTGGAGTTTGCACATTCTCCCCGTGTCTGTGTGGGTTTCCTCCGGGTGCTCCGGTTTCCTCCCACAGTCCAAAGATGTGCAGGTCAGGTGAATTGACCATCCTAAATTGCCCGTAGTGTAGGTAAGGGGTAGATGTTAGGGGTATGGGTGGGTTGCGCTTCGGCGGGGCGGTGTGGACTTGTTGGGCCGAAGGGCCTGTTTCCACACTAAGTAATCTAATCTAATCTAATCTATCCTCGTAACACAATAACAGGACAGTTTCAATGGTGGAAAAATGATTTTATATACACTGTTTAATCAATGTGTGTGTGCAGATAAGTCGCATTTTTCATATGTGCACAACACATTGGAAATAAACAACAGAACACCAACTAGCCACCAAAAGACATGATCCACTATCACTACGTTCCGTACATACAGACAAAGAAGGGCACCACTTTGACTGGGACAAAGCACACACACATACTAAGACACGCAAGGACCTTCTTAGAGGAATCGTATTATAACCAGAAGTCCATCAATAAACGCATCAATTTAGATCCTGTCTATATTCTCTTGTTAAAATAACCGGAAATGACATCACCCACTTTAAGAAACAAAGACCTATAAATAGAGAGGCGGGACATACCACCACAACTTCAGCAGATACTCTCACTGATGATGTCATCTATGCATGGTGACGAAACTTCTGAAAACAGACCTTCAAGCTCAGCGAGCTAACTTGCACAGATATAAATTGTTATTTGTTGTTTATTAGTGGAATTTAGGAGTTCTCTGTCCCTCACGTTTTGATAGATTATGATGTGAGGTGAGCTTTTCTAGGTGTGTGATTTTAAGTAACAGAGGGGTTCGACATTGATGTCATAACAGTTTGGTGCCTTGCCGTGTGGCACTTGGACCGATCTGAACAGATTTGAGATACAACAGATCGCAGCAAATTCCAACTCATTGCAATTAGTGACTTTGATCTTCAAATAAAACCAGTGGGAAAATTCGTTTAATTTTGTTACTTGTGGTTGGTTAAATGTAAAGTGAGGGAAATGGCTGTTCACATTACTAAAGAGGTTCCCAAATTTTCCAAGGAAGTTTAGAAAGACAGAAGGAGGACATTTGTTAGAATTAGCAAATAGGTTGGAATTGGGTTCAACCAGGGAGAAAAGGGAAGCTGAAATTGTAATGGAGTTGGTTAAGCACTTTGACGTATCAGAGAAACAGGCAACTGCAGTAGAGTTATAAAAACTTCAATTGCAAATGTGGCAACTGGAGTTAGAAGATAAATAAAGGGATGGAAACAGAGAGAGACGAAAGAGAAAGAGAAGAAAAAGAAAGAGAGAGGGGATTTGAAATTCAGAAGTTGGGAATTAGACAAGAAATTTAAATTAACAGGATGGAGATGAAGGGAGAACGTAGGGATGTATACAACTAGGTTAGTAACTTGCCATATTTCGTTGAGAAAATTGTCAAACCCTTTTTCATTTCATTTGAAAGAATGGCTAGTCAGATGACGTGTCCAGTGAACTTGTGGGTAATGCTCGTTCTGACTAAGCTGGTGGGCACAGCTGGTGAGGTATGTGCAGCGCTATCAGATGAGGGGTCAAGAGATTATCAAGATGTTAAATTGGTTATTTTGATTGGTTATGAATTGGTACGAGAAGCATATAGACAGAAGTTCAGAAAAATAGAGACTGAACCAGGTCAGACTTATATTGAGTTTGAAAGAATTAACCACAGTCATTTTGACAGGTGGGTGCTGGCCTTAAAAATGGATAAGACCTGTGAGGCTTGAAGGGAGATTAATCTGCTGGAGAAGTTAAAAGACTCACTTCCAGAGATAGGAAGAATTCATGTGACTGAATAGGAAGTTCAAGAAGTGAGAAGCGCGGCAGAAATGGCAGGAAAATATGCATTGTGGCATGTGATGAAATTTAGCTTCTGGCAGGAATTTCATCCTGTGACGGATAAAAATTGGGAGAAGGGACGATCACACATTACAAAGCGAACAGTAGCTCACAATAGTTTACCACAGGTGAAAACAGAAGCCCAAGGGGGTTGAAAGTTGGTGAAAGGCCTCAGGTGCTCTCACTATAAGGGAGTGGAACACATAAAATTACAGTGTTAGTGGTTTGAGAAAGGCTCAGGGAAAAAGTTGTTTTCACTGCAGTAAACTGGGACACACCGTGATGGGCGTTAAAGGAAGACACTTTGGGGAAAGATGTGGTAGAAGAGGCTAAGCCCAGTGGCATTAGTGAAACTGGTAAAGGAGACCCCAAGTGGAGCCGAGGAGCTGCAGGAAATTGCACAGCATAGGCAAGGGCTGGGTATGGAGGCAGTGCCTGATCTCTCTAAAGAATTCACTTCTGTGGATAAAGTTTACTCAGAAAGGTCAGGGGGAGAAGAACAAGAAGTTATAATTTTGTGAGATATGGGATCTGCTCAGTCTCTAATAGTTGAGAAGTGAGGCGTCAGAAAAGCACAACAGATCAGGCAGCATCCAGACAGCAGGACAATCGAATATCAGGCAGTAACCCATCGTCAGGAACATGGTGGGGGGACAATGGGGCTGAAGGATAAATACGAGAGTAGTAGCTGAGCTGGTGGGAGGGTCACTGGGAAGGCGATAAGAAGATGTAGGTGGGAGTGATAGTGATATGTTGGAGGGTAAGGTGGAGTCGATAGGGGGAAAGGAAGATGGCTAGTTAGGGCAGTCCAAAAGAGCAGTGCTAGGTTGAACGGTTGAATCTGGAAGAGGATGGTGGAGGGGAAATTTGGAATTTGGTGAAGTCAACGTTGATGCTATACAGTTTGAGGGTTCCAGTTGTCCTACCACCGATAGGAGTCCTATCACCCTCCTGTTTGACATATCACCATCACACCCTCCCTGCATCTACCTATCGCCTTCCAATCTCCCTTCCACCAGCTCCACCCCCATTCTCCCATTTTTTTCTCAACCTCCTTCCCCCTCCCTTCCCTCCCACTTTCCTGATGAAGGATTTATGCCTGAAACGTCAATGCTCCTGCCCCTGGGATGCTGCCGACGTGCTGTGCTTTTCCAGCCCCACACTTTTCAACTCTCATCTCCAGCATCTGCAGCCCTCACTTTCTCTCACCCTCTAATAGTAAGAGATGAACGTTTTTATCACTCTTTCTGGCATGTTAATCAAGAGCGTGTTAATTTGTGGAATGGGGACAGAAATTAAGCATTCCCTTGTGTTACATCAGGATGGAATGCCAAATCAAGATTAGGGAAGTAACAGTGACAGTGAGTAACAGAGTGTCAGTCCCAGGAATACAGTTTGTTCTTGGGAACGATTTAGCAGGAGGTGATGAGGGAGAGGCACTCCTTGTGGTGGAGAAGCCAAAGGAAGACTCGGGAATTGGTGAGCTAAAAGAAAATTACCCAGGAATTTTTCCAGACTGTGTAGTAACAAGATCCCACTGTCATAAGGTACAGCAGGAAGGAAAAACGAACGAAAAAGACAAATGGGTGGATGCTCAGTGAACTGACCCCCTGTTTGATGAAACGGTGCAGGAAAAACCTGAACAGGCAGAGGATCAGGCAGAGGGGTTCAGTCCAGAAAGGCTAATGGACTGACAACAGATATATACACACACATTCACACACACATACACATGCACACACACAGAAAGGAATCAGAATATATTGTCGAACGTTATTAACTTAAAGATAGAATCATAAAATTAAAATGGAGACCCCGATAGTTTACTGCAGAAGGGAAATGGTCCGAAGTGCACCAGGTTGTGTTCGCAGTAACGTACAGTGTTACGGGTAGCACATAAACTAACTGCAGGGGGTCACCTCGGTGTACAGAAGACTCAGGCTAAGGTATGGAAGCATTTCTAGCGGCCTGGAATGCACAAGGACGCTCTTAATGTTTGTTTTACGTGACATACATACCAAATGTTAGGTAAGTAACAGGCAGTAATAAAACCAGCACCTTTCTTGCCAATTCCTCCATTCGAAGAACCTTGCACGTAGGTTATGATTAATTGTGTAGCTCCTCTTTCTAATGTAAAAGTGGAAACCAATATTTGCTGACTATATTGGATGTGTCTACCAGATTTCCAGAGGCAATTCCATTATTGGTGTGTTAAGGCAAAAAGGGAGGTGGAGGAGTTGGTAGCTTTCTTTTACTCGCTGTGGGCTGCCCAGAGAGATTCAGTCAGACCAAGGGTCTCATTTTACCGCTCAGCTGTTTAAGGAAGTCATGGATGGCTTAGGCATGCAGCACTTCAAATCAAAGTCATCCCATCCTGAATCCCAGGGAGCCTTGGATAGTTAGCATCAGACACTGAGGACCATGTTAACAGCGTACTGTCAGGATTACCCGAATGGTTGGGATAAAGGTGTCACATTAAATTGTTTGCCATTAGAGATGCCCCAAATAAATCTACTCACTTTACTTCCTTTGAGTTAATATTAGTACATGAAGTGAGCGGTCCTTTGAAATTAATTAAGTATAAACTTACAGGACCGAAGTCGGATATCTCACACTTGGATTATGTAAGTGAGTTGAGGGAGAGATTGGATGGAGTAGGTGAGTTAGCTAAACAGTACCTGAAGGGGGCACAGTATAGATTGATGCAGATGGCAGATAAAAATCTCTGAAACTTTGACGATTTCCCGTGGGGATGACGTATCAGTATCGCCACCAGTGGTAGGAAATCCCTTCAAAGCCAGGTTTAGTGGCCCCTTTCAAATTTAAAAAAAAGTGTGGAGTCAGTTAAATTACCTAGTAAAGATACAGGAGATGACAAAAAAACTTTATGGAGTATTTCATATGGATGAATAATGCACTAGCCACATTTAAGACTCAAGAACAGAGGTGTGGCCATATGAACAAATTGTGCAGCTTATCTCTATGATGTAGTGATCTTTAGCAAATGATTGAAAGCTCACATGTTACAGTTAGCAGAGCATGTTGAACGATTACAAGAAGCAAACTTGGTAATAAACTTAAAGAAAACATAATTCGTGAAGGCAGAGGTGACGTTCTTGGGACATTACATTGGACGTGGAAGGTTGACCCCATGGAACATAAAAACGAAGTGCTTTGAGGAATTTCCACGACCATGATCGAAGAAAGAGGTGCTTTGGTTTATGGAACTGAGTGGATTCTATTGAATGTTTGTTCAAAACTTCAGCAGTGTCTTGGCACCACTGATGGATTTACTGAAGAAGAACACAGAATTGTGGTGGACAGAACAATGTCAGGAGGCATTTGAGAATTTTAAAGCAGGATTAATCACCACGCCAGTTTTAGCTACACCAAATATTCTGAAACCCTTTGAAAATTGTGTTTGATGCTCGGGATATAGGGGTCGGCGATGTATTGATACAGAAAGAGGATGATGGAATTGAATGGCTAATTGGCTACTTTTCGAAAAAACTCAATATACACCAGAAAAAAACCCAACAAAATCTCCATGATTGAACAAGAAGGATTATGTTCCACACTGGCCTGACAATATTTTAATGTTTATATGACAAACAAATTGTCAGAGATGTTTTTGGACAACGACAAATCTCTCGCATTTTTTGGAATATTTAAAGACCAGAATACCAGACTATTTAATTGGAGTCTTACCTTACCGACTTTAAACTCACAAAATGTACATGCTGCGGCTCCTACAATGTGATAGCAGATGGGTTTTCGCGGATTTAAAGGAAAGCAGTGGAGATATGATTTGACTTATTCCAGTGTTATATTGGTGTGCAGAATTAATATGAATGAAATAACTGAGATTAATACTTTTGTATTTCATATAATTGGGATTAAGAATTAGAGGAAAAGAAATGTAGCCAACTTTTCATTCTGCTGGTTCATTTTATTTTATGAAGCAGGAAGATGTTATGAAGCCAAAAACATGTATGGGAACTTTAAGACAGAATGGGTTTTGTTGAATAGAAATTAAAGCCACAGATGCCAGCTAAAGGTCACACTGTTCCACATGTCACCATAAACTGAGGAATGGATTCCTGAGTTTTGGTTGCTGATTTGACAATCATTCAAATGTAACCAAAGAGTTTAAATAACGCTCAGGACACCATATGCCAACAGAATTTGAATATTATTGTTTGGACACCTGGACAGCAATCAAATTATGAGAATTATTATATCATGGGGAGCATACATACCCAGCATTTTGAACACTGGAGGGAGAGATACTGCCATCCAACATCAGAGTAACTGCTGTAGAACAGGAGTGCTGACTGGCCATCGCAAACACTCTCTATCAAAGACACATGTTCATGTCAAACCTATTTGCAATGAAAAAAACGACCCAAGGAGATCATCAGCTGGAAGAGTGAGCACAGCAGGGAAGATAGAGACTGTGTGGTCTTGAGATTGTAATGTTTCATATGTGGGTTGTTGGAACAGCATATTTTTACAGAGTTGGAGTCAGATAGTAAGTAGCTAAGAAAAGAGGGGCTTGCATTTGTGAATAGTTGTTGCTTAGTGTTCACTATTATAATGTAGAAACTAACTTGATAATTTTTGTTTAAATGGTGGAATGTAGGAGATCTGTGTCACTCATATTTTAACAGATTACGAGGTGAGATGAGCTTTTCTGGGTGTTTGGGTTTAATTAACAGAGGGGTTCGAGTCCAACTTGTAAATGTCCATCCACGTTAACCCCATTTCCCTGCAGTTGGCCCATATGCTTCCAGTCCTTTCCGATCCACATATTTATCCACATACTTTTGAAATGTTGTTAATGTACCCCCCTCAACCATATCTGCTGGCAACTCATCCACGTACCAGCCCTCCGTATAAAGAAGTGGCCCCTCAGGTTCCCTTTTATTCCTTCCCCTTTAACCTTAAACTGATCCCCTCTAATCGTCGATTCACTACACCTTGGAAAAAGACTGAGAGCGTTAACCCTATCCATACCCCTCGTGATTTTATACAGCTCTATAAGGACTTCCTCAGTCTCCTACATGCTAAAGAATAGGTCCTAGCTTGTCCACACTCCCTATAACTCAGACCATTGGGTCCTGGCAACGTCTTTGTAAATTTCTTCTGCACTCTTTCTAATTAAACAACATCCTCCCCATAACAAAGTGACAAAGCTGAACACAATACTCCAAGTGCGGCCTTACCAAAGTCCTGTGTAACTGCAACATAACGCCCCAACTTCTATACTCAATATCCTGCCTGATGAAGGCCAATGTGCCAAAAGCCTTCTTCACTGCCCTCTGTCTCCACTCTTAGAGAACGGTGCACCTGAACGCCAAGGTCCCTCTGCCCACTACACCCTTGAATACCCTCCCACTCACCATGAAACTCCTACTTTGATCTGAGTTTCCAAAATGCAAGACCTCACGCTTCGAAATTAAATTCCATTTACCATTTCTCGGCCCACTTCCCCACCTGATTAAGGTCCTGATGCAATTTCTGATAAACTTCCTCACTGATCATGCTCCCAATTACTTTACTGTCATCTGCAAAATTACTAATCATACCTTGTACATTCTCAACCAAATCATAGGTAACAAACAGCAATGGACCAAGCCTCTGGTCTGACAAACATCCTTCCACTCAACCCTCTGCTTCCTACCATCAACCCAACTGTGTATCCAATTGGCCAGTTCCCCCAGTATTCCACGAGATGAAACCTTCCTGAGCAGCCTGCCATGTGGAACCTTATCAAAGGCCTTACTGAAATCCATAGAGACTACGTCTATCACTCTGCCCTCATCAAACGTCCTGGTAACTTCATCAAAATACTCAAAGCAATTTGGGAAGCATGATCTCCCACTCACAAGTCTATGCTGACTGCTCCGAATCAAACCCTATGTAAGTAATGGGTGCAGTCAATGGTATGCTGTCCTTCATTGTAAGATGATTCGACTACATAAGTAAAGCCATCTTCCGGCTGTTGTGGAGCCTTGCTGAGAGAGCATTTGTGGGGCATTCTGTACAAATTTGATGTCCTTTGTAAGGAATGATTCCCTTACCACAGACACTGATGATGGTAACATGAGGATAGAGTGAATAAGCTGAGTGTTTAATCTGTAGAGCTGTGAGAGATGAAGAAATGGTGATGCTGAAACACGAGGAGTGGCAGCGATCACTTATTTCCAAAAGAGACATTGACAGGGAGAGAAATTCCATACTTTACCCAGGGTGATTGGTTTGATTTATTGTCACGTGTACCTCAGTACAGGGAAACACTTTGTTTATGAGCAGTGGAGGAAGATCATAGTAAGCATGGCCAGACAGATCATAGGGTGGAAATAGACTTGGACAGAGTAAGGCACACAGGATACACTAAACAGGACGTGCCCTAGACAAGAGCAACATGAACAAGATCAGCATTATTTGAACTTAGAGAGTCCATTCATCAGTCTAACGCGACTTTCCTAATAGTTTATATGGCTCAATTAACTCTCCCCACGTTATTGTGCAGTCGGCAAGTGAACCCTGGACTGAACATCAGGTTGTTCACAATCCCCAACAGCAGCCACAATACCTTCCATCTGAAACAGGTAGCAATTCCCAACAGCTTCCTCCCTACATAGAGAACACCAGGCTATCTTCTTGGAGATGGAAGATGCCTTCTTGAGACTTCGCACAAGACATATGGCTTCCCTGCTCACCACGAGAAAACCACGTTAAAGTCCCACGTGTGTATCATGAGCAACGGAGCCAAGAGGAACAACGTGGAACAGTCTGTCTGTGCAGCCTCTGCCCCACTTGTTCATCATGTTAGAGCATCAATTAGGAGACACTTAAGACTGCCGATGCTGGATATCAGAGGAGAGCATCAATTGCTGGAAAAGCACAGCGGGTCAGCCAGCATCTGATGACCAGGAGAATCGAAGTTTTGGGCATAAGGCATTCATCAGGATTCAGCATCAATTACCTCATTCTGCCCCCGTGTAAGTGCATTGAGGTTGGAATGGCCTCCTACTGTTCCTGTGTAAGTGACTCACGGAAGTGATTGGCTTCACCCTCGTCCAATTGAACAGGGCCAAGGTCCTGACTGGTTACCCCTGGTTCTTGTTTGATAGCTCATTGTACTGACTAGTGTGACAACGCTGCAGCTTTAAGAGGTTATTTTGTCTTGGTTTCTTTTAAGAGAGAGATTGAACGATCGGTACCAAGCTGGTTAGTAAAGACCACTTGGGTAAGAGCTAGGGAGGCCTTCTGTTTATTTTAGTGCAGCCTGAATGGGTGTGGCCAGCTCTCACAGATTAGGATCTCTGGGTTTTCGTTTCTCGGCAACATCAGGAACTATTGGGGTGTCCACAGAGTTTGAAGCTTCAGTGAATGTTTCCTGGTTGCAACCCTCTCTGAAGTTTCTCTTGATGTTGTTTTTAATTCCTGGATTGGAGAAATGTTTGTGACAATCTGTGTCTAAATATTTCTTTTTTCCAAGGGCTGTGTATGGGATTTTCCTATATTGGAACAGTTCATTAGTAATACTTTCTCGATCTGTTATTCTGTTAACTTGTCCAGTAGAATTGCGTTATTCTAAATTTCTCTTTCTTTGGTTTCATTTTCTCTTTCGTGTTTAAGTAGATGGTGATTTGCTTCACACCGAGTCGTTTGACCAGTCACATGGCATCTAGAACAGACACTTTACATTTCCTTTAAAATAAGAAAACATTAGAATCTAGGCTACTGCCTTCAAATATTTTCGAGGGGCTCTGGTGTGGCCCATCACACGAGACTCCTTCTCTTCCTAAGCAATAGGCTGGAGGTACTGAATGGACTCTCCCTGTTCTTCTCCAATAGTGTCAATGGGGTGAATGGCTTCCTCATATTCCTGTGAAACCAGCGTGAGCTGCTGAATGAACTCTTGTTTTACTGGAGCAGTGCCCGTCATTGCTGTTACATGAATGTTACGGACAGTTTAACAGCACAAGTCTCAATGGAGTCTGGATCCTGCTACACACGGACAAAGACCAGTTCAGGAGCTGACGGAGGACGAAATGTTCTGAATATTGTGGAATCTTTAGCGACCATCCCCACTTCTGATCTTATGGTGGGGAGGTGGGGGTGGGGAGACATTGATGAAGCAGCTGAATATGTTTGTGAAGGGGAAGCTACCCTGAGGATCTCCCACAAAGGTGACCCAGGACAGAGATGATGAACATCTTCCTTTGTGCCATGTTTGACCCCAAACACTGGAGAGGTTACTCTGATTCCTATTAAGTCCAGTTTTGTTAAGCTCCTTTATGTCAACAGAAGTCAACCACTGCCTTGATATCGGGGCCTGTCATTTTTCTCAGAAAGATATAACCTCTTTTGTTCACATCAACAGGCCAATGATATAGGAGCAGCATGTGTTTTCTTCCAACAGGTAGTATTGAATGTCAGGATTTCTCTCCTCAAGGGTGTTCTGGGAGCTAGATGACTGAACGTATTTGAAGAGGAGGTAGATGGAAATTGACCTGTCAGAGAGTTGAGGGCGATGAAGAATTGGATATGAAAGAGGATTTGAGACCAGGAGCAGATCAGTCATGATCTTAAAGAAGGGCAAGGCGGGCTTGGGGAGTGAACAACATGCCTCTGTTTCTGATGTTCTCCCATTCTGTTATTGGAAAGTTAGTGGGTGTTATTTTCATGAATGTTCTGTTATTGAATGTTGCAGACAGGGAGACCAGAGGATTTTGTGAGCCATCTCTGGGTGAGGTATGGGGGCTGTATTCACACTGAATCTAGGTGTACAACATGACCAACAAATGAAGCACAAGTTGCAGAGAGGGGAAGCTGTGTGAAGAGAGATGAGGGGCCTCTTTCATACCCAGCCTGGGTTTTCCAATTACATTTCCCAATTCACTTCAAACCGTGTGGGACAGTACTGAGGGGCTGAATGGTCTCCTCTGTTTCTGTGCACCAGGTTATAGGAGTAAGTAGCCTCCAACTGCTCCTGTCTAGCAGGTTTGAGGGGCTGAATGGAACACAGGAACATGGGACTGAGGAGCAGGAGTGGGTCATTAGATAGTTTTAGCCTTCTCCACCAGGCACTAAAATTGTAGCTGATCAGATTGTGGTCTCAGCTCCACTTTCCTGTCTGCGTCCCATTGTGCAAGACTCACTTCTTTGTCAAATATTTAAATAACACAGCTTTCAATTAATGTGAACATAGAGACACGACAACCTTCCACTGAAGACTATTCCGACTTGAAAGGTCCTTTCAGAATTATTCATCATCCCTCTTATAGAATCAGAGAGTCATGCAGAACGGAAACAGACCCGTTAGTCCAATCTGTTCACCCCGATCAGATATCAAATCTGATTTTGTCCCATTTACCAGCATTTGGCCAATATTTCTCGTGTGATTGTACCCGCCTTGACCACTTCCTCTGACTGCACTTTCTGTACAGACACCAGTCTCTGTGTGAAATATTTACCTTCAGGTCCCTTCTAAATTATTCGCCCTCTCCCCTCCAACCTATGCTGTCTTGTTCTGGACTTCCCTATCCTTGGGAGCAGAACATGGCTGTTCAGAATATTCATGCCCCTGATGATTTTATAAACCTCTGTAATGTTGCCTCTCAACCACTGACACTCCAGGTGGAAACACCTCAACCTAACCAGCCTCTCCCTAAAGCTCAAGCCTCCAGTCCTGGAACATTCGTGTAAGTCATTTCTGCAGAAAACCGAGTTGTACGCAGTATTCTTAAAGTGGCCTCACCAACATCTTGTACAGATGCACCATACCACCACAACCCCTATACTCAATGCTCTGACTGATTAAGGCAAATGTGCCAAATGTGTTAATCACCAGTCTGTCTACCTGCGACTCACTGCTACAGGTAATCATGTACGTAAACATCAGAAAGTTAACATGATGGTAGTGCCAGCAGATAGGAGGACCAGTGATACGTTAATCATTATTGAGATTAGATTGTGTTGGAAACATGAGCTTAACATGTCAGGAAGTGAAATCAAATCAATGGGTTCAGGATGGTTAATATACAAAATAACAGATAGCCCGGAGTGCGTTACAGACTGGAATCTAATCGAGGGGTTCAGGTGGTTAATATACAGAATACCAGATACCCCGGAGTGAGGTACAATCTGGAATCTAATCAAGAGGTTCAGGGTGGTTTATATAGGAATAACAGGTACCCCGGAGTGAGTTACTGCCAATAATCTAATCGAGACTTTGAGGGTAGTTTATATACAGAATAACAGGTAGCCCGCAGTGAGTTACAACCTGGAATCTAATTGCAGGGTTCAGGGTGCTTTATAAACAGAATAACACATACCCTGGAGTTAGTTACAGCCTGGAATCTAATCGAGGGGTTCAGGGAGTTTTAGATACAGAATAACAGATAGCCTGGAATGTGTTACAGGTTGGAACCTAATCGAGGCATTTAGGATGGTTTATGTACAGAATAACAGATGCCATGGATTGAGTTACAGTCTGGAATCTAATCGAGTAGTTCCGGGTGGTTTTTATACAGAATAACAGATAGCCCCGTGTGAGTTACAGCCTGTCATCTAATCGAGGGATATGTTAACCTTTTTATGTGAAATAACTTGTAACTGGGAGTGTGTCACAAAGTGTACTATTGGCCAACTGGTTTTAAATCTTGACTCACATAAACATAATGCAGACACAAACTACACAACTTTACTGACTCCCCACGATCCTCAGTTGAGGACTACCCTCCTCTGTTTTCCCCTTTCACTGAAGATATTAATATACCTTTTATACTGCACTGACATTCTGGTTATAGTGCTACCTATCTCTCACTGCCTCATTTATCTTCAATCCTGTTGAAAGATACTTAAACCAACAGATGCACAAAGTTACAGAAAGAGTGTTGTTTAATTGCATGTGCATTATTTTCTTTTATTTGTAGACAACACACATTTTGAACCCACAGAAGGTCAGTGTGGGATATGAGAAAACCTTCAATTTGGGAGGAGCCTAAGCCAGTCAGGATTCTGATCCAACGCTGCAAATCTACAATTCAGTGGCTGAGCTCTATCAAGTTTTGTATATTATGTTTCTGTTATATATTAGGAGCTTGGAAAGTAAGGCAGACCTTACTGGAATGTCACATTGTCTCTCCGCATTCACTGTAAAAAGGTTCTGGGATTTGCATTTTATTCAACTTCAAAGAGCTGTCTCCATTTCCTATCTCTGCTGGCATCAATGAATGGAAATGGCTTTTGACACATTGCCCCCTCTCGCTTACTGTAAGTATTCCTGACACAAATCAGTCAGGCAGACATTTTAGATTTGTCCACAGCCACCATTTTATATCAGCAGAACGATGACATTGAGTTTATAAATAAGGAAAAGCAAGAGAGACTGGCAACATCAATACAGTTTGAAAATATATAAAACATTGAACATGCACACAGAATCACAGACACACCGAATCACACACACAGGGATACATACACCTTCCAGAAGCTGTCTCCATTGCCTATCTTGCAAGAGAATTCATGTTATGATGATGCATTCATGCAGGACAGTAAACAGCTTTTGAGACTTTCCCCATTGTGACAGAAATTCAGCCCCAATCTGAAACTTGGAGATATGTAACAGGACAGAAATGAACCAGCAGCTTTCTGTGTTCTTGCTACCCAGGTAACATTTGACCATTTAGTTTAACTTGTCTTCAGTCTAACATTCAACAAGGATCACTTCACAGATCCAATAACAGATCCCTAGGAGTGAGTTCCAGACTGGAATCTAATTGAGGGGTTTAGGGTTTACATACAGCCTAAGAGATACCCAGGAGTGAGGGGCAGAGTGGAATCTAATCGAGAGGTTTGAGGTGGTTTACATACAGAATAACAGATAACAAGTAGTGTGTCACAAAATCACGGAGTCATACAGTCATAGCATGGAAACAGACCCTTTGGTCCAATCTGAACATGCCGACCAGATATCCTAATCTACTCTAGTCTCTTTTTCAAGCACTTGGCCCATTTCCCTCCAAACCTTCCCATTCATATACCAATTGAGCTGCATTTTAAATGTTGCAATTGTACCAGCCTCCACCACTTCCTATGACAGTTCATGACATTCATGTACCACCCTCTGAGTGAACAAGTTGCCCTTTAGGTCTCTTTCATATTACCTCTCACATTAAACCTATGCCTTCTAGTTCTGGACTCCCCACCCCAAAGAAAAGACTTTGTCTATTTATCCTATCCATGCCCGTCATGATTTTATAAACCTCGATAAGGTCACCCCTCAGCCTCTGACGTTCCAGGGAAAACAGCCCCAGACTATTCAGCCTCTCCCTGTAGCTCAAATCCTCTAACCCTGGCATCCACCTTGAAAATCTTTTCTGAACCCTTCCATGTTTCGCAACATCCTTCCGATAGGAAGGAGACCTGAATTGCATGCCATATTCCAACAGTGGCCGAACCCATGTCCAGCCACAACATGACCTCTCAATGTCTATACTCAAAACTCTGACCAATAAAGGAAAGCATACCAAACGCTGCCTTCATTATCTTATCCACCTGCCACTCTACTCTCACGGAGCGACGAACCTGCACTTCAAAGTCTCTTTGTTCAGCAACTCTCCCTCGGACCTGACCATTAAGTGTATAAATCCTGCTCAAATTTGCTTTCTCAAAATGCAGCGCCTCGTGTTTATCGAAGTGGAATAGAATTGAAGGTTTTGGGGTGTTTTTGAAACATGCCAGTCACATATACATGGAAGTGAGTTACACGTTGGAATCTAATCGAGAGGGTTCTGGGTGATTCATATAATCCCGACAGTGGGGAAACAAGCCCTTCAGCCCAACAAGACCACACTGACCCTCAGAAGAATAACCCATCCAGACCCATTTCCCCACATTTACCCCTGACTAATGCACCTCACCTACACATCCCTGAATACCATGGGCAATTTTAACAGGGTTTGGATTGGATGGCTAATATACAGACTAACAGTTACCCAGGAGTGTGATACAGACTGGAATCTAATCAAAGGATTGAAGTGGCTAATGTACAGAGCCCCTTAAAATTGGAAGTCAGTTGCAGATTGGAATTTTATCAAGGGGATTCGGGACGATTATGTGTACAATAACAGACACCCCAGAGTGAGTTGCAGACTGGAATCTCATCGAGGGTTTCAGGGTGGTTTATATGCAGAATAACAGGTTGCCCGGAGTGAGTTATACAGTCATAGAATCATAGAGATGCACAGTATGGAAACAGACCCTTCAGTCCAACCTGTCAATGCCTACCAGATATCCCAACCCAATCTAGTTCCACCTGCCAGTACCTGGCACATGTCCCTCCAAACCCTTCCTATTCATATACTCACCCAAATATTTCTTAAATGTTGCAATTGTACCAGCCTTCACCACTTCCTCTGGCAGATCACTCCATACATGTACCACCTTCTGCGTGAAAAAGTTTTCCCTTAGGTCTCTTTCATATCTTTCCCCTCTCAAACTAAACGTATGCCCTCTAGTTCTGGTCTCCCTTACCTCGATAAGTTAATCCCTCAGCCTCCGACACTTCAGGGAAAAGAGCCCCAGACTGTTCAGCCTCTCCCTGTAGCTCAAATACTCCAACCCTGGCAACATTCTTGTAAATCTTTTCTGAACCCTTTCAAGTTTCACAACATCTTTCCGATAGGAAGGAGACCGGAATTGCACGCAATATTCCAAGACTGACCTAACCAATGTCCTGTATTGCCGCAACATGACCTCCCAACTCCTGTAATCGGTACTCTGACCAATAAAGGAAAGCATACCAAATACCTTCTTCACTATCCTATCTACCTGCGACTCCACTGTCAAGGAGCTATGAACCTGCACTTCAAGGTCTCTTTGTTCAGCAGCACACCCTAGGAACTTAACATTAAATGTAGAAGTCCTGCTAAGATTTGCTTTCCCAAAATGCAGCACCTCGCATTTATCTGAATTAAACTCCATCTGTCACTTCTCAGCCCATTGGCCCATCTGGTCCAGATCCTGCTGTCATCTGAGGAAACCCTCTTCTCTGTCCACTACACCTGCAATTTTGGTGTCATCTGTAAACTTGCTAATTGTACCTCTTATGCTCGCATCCAAATCATTTACATAAATGACAAAACGTAGAGGGCCCAACACTGATCCTTGTGGCACTCTCCCATGGGGAACCTTGTCGAACGTCTTACTGAACTCCATATGGATCACGTCTACTGCTCTGCTTTCATCAATCTGCTTTGTTACTTCTTCAAAAAACTCAATCAAGTTTGTGATACATGATTTCCCACGCACAAAGCCATGTTGACTATCCTGAATCAGTCCTTGCCTTTCCAACTTCATGTACATTCCGTCCCTCAGGATTCCATCCAACAACTTGCCCACCGCCGAGGTCAGGCTCACTGGTCTATAGCTCCCTGGCTTGTCTTTACCGCCCTTCTTAAACAGTGGCACCACGTTTGCCAAACTCCAGTCTTCCGGCATCTTACCTGTGACTATTGATGATACAAATTTCTCAGCAAGAGGCCCAGCAATCACTTCTCTAGCTTCCCACAGAGTTCTCGGGTACACCTGGTCACGTCCTGGGGATTTATCCACCTTTAACCATTTCAAGACATCCAGCCCTTCCTCCTCTGTATATCTGTAACATTTTGCAAGATGTCACCATCGGTTTCCCTGCATTCTATATGTTCCATATCCTTTTCCACAGTAAATACTGATGCAAAATATTCATTTAATATCTTCCCCATTTTCTGTGGCTCCACACAAAGGCCGCCTTACTGATCTTAGAGGGGCCCTATTCTCTCCCTAGTTACCCTTTGTCCTTAATATATTTTTAAAAGCAGTTTGGATTCTCCTTAATTCTATTTGCCAAAGCTATCTCATGTCCGCGTTTTGCCCTCCTGATTTCCCTCTTAAGTATACTCCAACTTCCTTTATCCTCTTCTAAAGATTCACTCGATCTATCCTGTATATACCTGACATATGCTTCCTTCTTTTTCTGAACCAAACCCTCAATTTCTTTAGTCAGCCAGCATTCCCTATAACTACCAGCTTTCCCTTTCAACCCTGACAGGAAGTTACTGCCTGGAATCGAATCGAGGTGTTCAGGGTCGTTTGTATACAGAACAGCAGACACCCCGGAGTGAGTTACAGCCTGCTATCTAATCGAGGGGTTCAGAGTGGTTTATATACGGAATAACAGATATTCTGGGGTGTGTTACAGCCTGGAATCTAATCGAGGGGATCAGGGTGGTTTATATACAGAATAACAGATACCCCGGACTGAGGTACAGCCTGGAATCGAATCAAGGTGTTCAGGGTGGGTTATATACAGAATAACAGATAGTCCAGATTACGTTACGGCCTGGAATCTAATCGAGGGGTTCAAGGAGGTTAATATGCAGAATAACAGATAGCCCGGAGTGTGTTACTGTCTGGAATCTAATTTATGTCTGTTCACTTTAAGATAGGACGGGTTTTGCTGAATCGAAAGTACAGCCACAGATGCCAGCTAAAGGTCAGACTGTTCCAAATGTAACAATTAGCTGGGAAATGGAAGTCTGAGTTTTGGTTGCTGTTTTGACAGCAATTCAAATGCAAACAAAGACTTTAAAT
The DNA here is from genome assembly GCF_047496795.1 of Chiloscyllium punctatum. Lineage (NCBI taxonomy): Eukaryota > Metazoa > Chordata > Chondrichthyes > Orectolobiformes > Hemiscylliidae > Chiloscyllium > Chiloscyllium punctatum. The sequence goes on from NC_092750.1 coordinate 114,026,472, forward strand.
AATGCTCAGAATATCAGAAGCCAATGGAATTTGAATATTATTGTTCATACATCTAGATATCAATCAAATTATGAGAATTATTGTATCATGGTAAATAAATAAACCCAGCATTTTGAACACTGGAGGGAGAGCTACTGCCATCCAACAGCAGAGTAACTGCTGTAGAGCAGGAGTGCTAACTGGCCATCTCAAACACTCTCTATCAATGTCACATGTTCATGTAAAACATACTTGCATTAAAAAAAAACATGACCCAGGGAGATACAAGCTGAAATAGTGAACACAGCGGGGAAGACAGAGACTGTGTGGTCTTGAGATTGTAACGTTTAATATGTGGTTTGTTGGAACAGCATACATTTTACAGAGTTGGAGTCAGATAGTAAGTAGCTAAGAAAAGAGGGGCTTGTATTTGCGAATAGTTTTTGTTTAGTGTTCACTATTAAAGTTAAGAAATTAACTTGTTAATTTTTGTTTAAATAGTGGAATGTAGGAGATCTGTGTCACTCATATGTTAACAGATTAGGAGGTGTGGCGAGCTTTTCTGGGTGTTTGGTTTTAATTAACAAAGGGTTAAGACTCCACCTTGTAAATGTCCATTCACACTAACCGCATTTCCCTGCAGTTGGCCCATATCCTTCTCGTGCTTTCCTATCTACCTATTTATCCAAATACTTTTGAAATGTTGTTAATGTACCCCCCTCAGCCACTTCTTCTGGCAGCTCATCCACATACCAGCCATTTATGTAAATAAGTGGTCCCTCAGGTTGCCTTTTATTCCTTCCCCTTTAACCTTAAACTGATCCCCTCTCGTCCTTGATTCTCTAAACTTTGGAAAAGACTGAGAGCATTCACCCTATCCCTATCCCTCATGATCTTATACAGCTCTATAAGGACCCTCCTCCGTCTCCTACACTCTAAAGAAAAGGTCCTAGCTTGTCCAACCTCTCCCTATAACTCAGACCATTGGGTCCTGGCAACTTCTTTGTAAATTTCTTCTGCACTCTAACTAATTTAATAACATCCTCCCTATAACAAGGTGACAAAACTGAACACAATACTCCAATTGTGGCCTTACCAAAGTCCTGTGTAACTGCAACATAAATTCCCAATTTCTGGACTCAATGTCCTGCCTGACGAAGGCCAGTGTGTCAAAAGCCTTCTTCTCTGCCCTGCCTACCTGTGACTACACTCTCAGGGAACCGTGCACCTGAACACCAAAGTCCCTCTGCCCACTGCACCCCTTAAGACCCTCCCATTCACTGTGAAACTCCTACCTTGATTTGAGATTCAAACCTGCAAGACCTCACACATCTATATTAAATTCCATTTGCCATTTCTCAGCCCACTTGCCCACCTGATTAAGGTCCTGCTGCAATTTCTGAGAAACTAACTCACTGATCATGCTCCCACTTATTTTAGTGTCATCTGCAAACTTACTAATCATGCCTTGTACATTGTCAACTAATTCATAGATAACAAACAGCTGTGGACCCAGCCTCCAGTCTGACAAGCATCCTTCAACTAAACCCTCTGCTTCCTATCAACAACCCAACTGTGTATCCAATTGGCCAGTTCCCCCAGTATTCCACGTGATGGAACCTTCCAGAGCAGCCTGCCATGTGAACCTTGTCAAAAGGCCTTATTCAAATCCATAGAGACTACATTAATCATTCTGCCCTCATCAACATTCTTGGTCACTTCAACACAGGACTCTAAGAAAGTTGGGAAGCATGATCTCCCAATCACAATTTTATGCTGACCAGTCTGAATCAAACCCTGTGTAAGTAATGGGTGCAGTCAATGGCATGCTGTCCTTTATTGTAAGATGATCCGAGTACATAAGTAAAGCCATCTTCCGGCTGTTGTAGAGCCTTGCTGAGAGAGCATTTGGGGCACTCTGTACAGATTTGATCTCCTTTGTAAGGAATGATCTCCTTACCACAGACACGGGTGATGGTAACATGAGGATAGAGTGAAGAAGCTGAGTGTTTAATCTGTAGAGCTGTTAGAGATGAATAAATTGTGACGCTGAAACACGAGGAGTGGCAGCGATCACTTATTTCCAAAAGAGACATTGACAGGGAGAGAAATTCCATACTTTACCCAGGATTGATTGGTGTGATTTATTGTCACGTGTATCTCAGTACAGGGAAACGCTTTATTTATGAGCAGTGGAGGAAGATCATAGTAAGCATGGTCAGACAGATCATAGGGTGGAAATAGATTTGGACAGAGTAAGGCATACAAGTTACCCTGAACAGGACGTGCACTAGACAAGATCAACATGAACAAGATCAGCATTATTTGAAATTAGAGCATCCATTCATCAGTCTAACGTGACTTTCCTAACAGTTTATTTGCCTAAACTAACTCTCGCCTCTTTATTGTGCAGTCGGTGAGTGAACCCTGTACTGAACATCAGGTTGTTCACAATCCCCAACAGCAGCCACAATACCTTCCATCTGAAACAGGTAGCCATTCCCACCAGCTTCCACCCTACATACAGAACACCAGGCTGTCTTCGCAGAGATTAAAGATGCCTTCTTGAGACTTCACACAAGACATATGTCTTCCCTACTCACCACTAGAAAACCACATTAAAGTCCCACATGTGTATCATGAGCAACGGAGCCAGGAGGAACAACGTGGAGCAGTCTGTCTGTGCAGCTTCTGCTCCACTTGTTCATCATGTTAGAGCATCATTTCGGAGACACTTAAGACTGCCGATGCTGGAGATCAGAGTAGAGTTTCGATTGCTGGAAAAGCACAGCAGGTCAGGCAGCATAAGAGTACCAGGAGAATTGACGTATTGGGCATAAGACATTCATCAGGAATCAGCATCAATTACCACATTCTGCCCCCGTGTAAGTGCATTGAGATGGGAATGGCCTCCTGCTGTTCCTGTATAAGTGACTCACGGGAGTGATTGGCTTCTTCCTCGTCCAATTGGACAGAACCAAGGGCCTGACTGGGTTACACCTGGTTCCTGTTTGACAACTCGATGTACTGTCAAGTGTGATGGTGCTGCAGCTTTAAGAGGTTATTTTGTCCAGGTTTCTTTTAAGAGAGAGATTGTATGGTCATCACAAAGCTGGCTAGTTAAGACCACTTGAGTAACAGCTAGGGAGACCTTGTGTTTATTTTAATGCAGCCTGAATGGGTGTGGCCAGCTCTCACAGATTAGAATCTCTGGGTTTTGGTTTCTCAGTAACATCAGAAACTATTGGGGTCTCCACAGAGTTGGAAGCTTCAGTGGATGTCTCCTGGTTGCTACTGTCTCTGAATTTTCTCTTAATTCTGTTTTTAATTCCTGGATTGGAGAAATATTTGTGACATTCTGTGTCCGAATATTCCTTTTTGCCAAGGGCTGTGCTTATGGGATTTTACTATATTGGAACAGTTCATTAGTAATAGTTCCTAGATCTATTATTCTGTTAAGCTGTCCAATAGAATTACGTTATTCTAAATTCCTCTTTCTGTGGAGTTATTTCTTCTTTCGTGTTGAAATAGATGGTATTTTGCTTCACACCGAGGAGTCTGACCAGTCACATTGCATCTGGAACAGACACTTTACATTTCCTTTAAAATAAGAAAACAAAAAAGTCTAGACTATTGCTGTCAAATATTTTCGAGGGGTTCTGTTGTGGTCCATCATACTAGACGCCTTCTCTTCCTGAGTAATAGGCTGGAGGCACTGAATAGGCTATCCCTGTTCTTCTCCAATCATGTCAATGGGCTGAACGACTTCCTCATATTCCTGTGAAACCAGCGTTAGGTGCTGAATGAACTCTTATTTTATTGTGGCAATGCGCAGTGTCAGGCAGTGCTGGTAGATGAATGTTACTGATACTTTAACAGCACAAGCATGACTGGAGCCTGGGTCTTGCTGCACATGGACACAGACCAGTTCAGGAGCTGACGGGGGCGTCAAATTATTCAGAACATTGTGGAATCTTCAGTGACCATCCCCACTTCTGTTCTTATGGTGGGGAGGGTGAGCGCGGGGAGACATTGATGAAGCAGCTAAAGATGTTTGTGAAGGGGAAGCTACTCTGAGGATCTCGCACAGAGGTGACCCAGGACTGAGATGATGAACATCTTCCTTTGTGCCATGTTTGACCCCAAACACTGGAGAGTTTACTCTGATTCACATTAAGTCCAGCTCCTTGGTGTCAACAGAAGTCAACCACTGCCTTGATATCGGGGCCAGTAATTTTTATCTAAACCCTTGTCTCAACCTCTTTTGTTCGCATCAATAAGCCATGATATAGGAGCAGCAAGTGTTTTCTTCAAACAGGTGGTATTGAATGTCAGGATTTCTCTTCTCAAGAGTGTTCGGGGAGCTAGATGACTGAAAGTATTTGAAGAGGAAATAGATGGATATTGACCTGTCAGAGAGGTGAGGGCTATGAAGAATTGGGTATGAAAGAGGATTTGAGGCTAGGAGCAGATCAGTCATGATCTTAGTGAAGGGCAAGGCAGGTTTGGGGAGTGAACGACATGCCCCTGTTTCTGATGTTTTCACATTCTGCTATTGGAAAGTTAATGAATGTTATTTTTATGAATGTTCTGGTATTGTATATTGCAGTCAGGGCGACCAGATGATTTTCTGAGCCATCTCTGGGTGAGGTATGGGGGCTGTATTCTCAGTGAATCTGTGTCTACAACATGATCAACAAATGAAGCACAAGCTGCAGAGAGGGGAAGCTTTATAAAGAGAGATGAGGGGCCTCTTTCATACCCAACCTGGGCTTTCCAATTACATTTCCCAAATCACCTCAAAGCGGGTGGGACAGTCTTGAGGGACTGAATGGTCTCCTCTGTTTCTGTGCACCAGGTTATAGGAGTAAGTGGCCTCCAACTGTTCCTGTCTAGCAGGTTTGAGGGGCTGAATGGAACACAGGAACATTGGACTGAGGAACAGGAGTGGGTCATTAGATACTTTGAGCCTTCTCCACCAGGAACTAAGATTGTGGCTGATCAGGTTGGGGTCTCAGCCCCACTTTCCTGTCTGTATCCCATTATCCGTGACTCATTTCCCTGTCAAATATTTAACTCATGCAGCTTTCAATCAATGTAAACATAGAGGCATGATAAACTTCCAGAGAAGAGAAGTACGACTTGAAAGGACCTTACAGAATTTTTCATCATCCCTCTTATAGAATCAGAGAGTCATGCAGAATGGAAACAGACCCGTTCGTCCAATCTGTTCACTCCGATCAGATATCAAATCTGATCCGTTCCCATTTGCCAGCATTTGGCCAATATTCCTCCTCTTTCAGATACTTTTTAAATGTGCAATTGTAACCGCCTTCACCACTTCCTCTGACAGCACTTTCTGTACACACACCACTCTCTGTGTGAAACATTTACCTTCATAAACCTTCTAAATCAATTCCCCCTCACCTTCAACCTATGCTCTCTTGTTCTGGACTCCCCTGTCCTGGGGAGCAGAACGTGGCTGTTCAGAATACCCATGCCCCTGATGGTTTTATAAACCTCTATAATGTCACCCTTCAGCCTCTGACACTCCAAGGGGAAACACCTCAAACTAATCAACCTCTCCTTAAAGCTCAAACTACCAGTCCTGGAACATCCGTGTCAGTCATTTCTGCAGAAAACCGAGTTGTACGCAGATTTTAAAAGTGGCCTCACCAACATCCTGTACAGATACAACATGCCACCACAACTCCTACACTCAATGCTCTGACTGATTAAGGCAAATGTGCCAAATGTGTTCTGCACCACACTGTCTACCTGCGACTCGACTTTCAAGGAACAATGCATCTGCGGCCCTATGCGACTTTGTTTCACAACATGTCCCAGGACCTGACCTTGAAGTATATAATGTCTGCCCTGATTTGCCTTCCCAAAATGCAAAGCTTCATATTTATCTAAATTAAACTTCATTTGTTACTCCTTGCCCCTTTGTCCCATTTAATTGCGGTCTTGTTGTACTCTGAGATAATCTACTACACCACCTTTCTGATGTCATCTGTAACCTTACTAACTATTGCCCCGATATTCACATCTAAATCCTTTACATAAATGATGAAATGCAGTGAACTCAGTACTGATTCTTACAGCATACTGCTGCTCACAAGCCTCCAGGCTGAAACATATCCCTCTTCACTCAAGCCATTTGTGACTAACTTCTTCTGTATCCCATGTGACTGAAAGTTACTAATCTGTCTACTAATCAGAATGAAATACTAGCTATGAAGGCAGGCTGAGTAGGTTAGGTTTATTTTCACTAGATAAAAGAAGATTGAGGGGGGACCTGATTAATGTTTGCAAAATCACGAAGGGTATAGACAGGGTGGATAAGTACAAGCTTTTTCCCAGGTTGAAGGAATGAATAACGAGAGGTTGTGCTTTCAAGGTGAGAGGTGGAATGTTTAAAGGGGATACACGCAGTAAGTACTTCACACAGAGGGTGGTGGCCATTTGGAACACGTTGCTAGCAGAGGTGGTGGAGGCAGGCACGGTCGATTCATTTAAGATTCGTCAGGACAGATGCATGAGTAGGTGGGGAGCAGAGGGATACAGATGGTTAGGGATTGGGCGACTGATTTAGACAGTACATTTGGATCAGCTCAGGCTTTGGGGGTGAAGGGCCTGTTCCTGGGCTGTAAATTTTCTTTGGTCTTTGTTCTTTAAATGAACACCTTGCTGAAGTCTATATAGACAATGTCTACCAAACTGCTTTCATCAATCTTCTTTGTCACCTCTTCAAAAAACTCAACCAAATTACTGAGACATGATTTCCCATGCAAAAAGCCACATTGTCTACCCCAATCAGCCCTTTGCCTTCCCAAATGTATGTAAATGCTATCCCTCAGAATCCCCTCCAACAACTTACCCACCACTGACATCAGGCTCACCGGTCTATAGTTCGCTGGCTTTTTGGGTCACTGTTTCCTTTTCTAGTCCCACTCCTCCACTGCTCACAACAAATGTTAAATGTAACCAGGTTGGTGATATGGCCGATGATATCGGTCTCAGACTGGGTCAGGGTCAGTTTTAGGAACAAGTCAGACTAGTTTCTTTAATCTGCTAAAACAACATGTTTATGATCCAGAGCAATGTTACTCAAACTATGATGAAAAGATGAATAGCAAACTGTTTGTTTATTGCAAGTATATAACCAATATTTCCCTTTATAAAAACACTGACACACACACACACAATCTCTGCAATTCTAACTTGAAAGAACTTTGGCCAGATATTGTTGGAACTCATGACAAAAGGAAAAATTGTGAGATTGTCCAAAACGTTATTCTGCTTCTGAAGATATTGTACTCACACAGCTGCTAGCAATGGGATTTCATCCTGGGAGAGTTTGGATTTGACTGAATTCCCTTTGCTTTATGCAGTGAGTAGATTCCAGTGAATGCTGGTTAGGGATCATCCAAAGGGTACTACGGTGGTTTGCACTGCTGCCTCACAGCACCAGGGACTTGGGGTTGATTCCAGCCTTGGGTGACCGTCTGTGTGGAGTTTGCACATTCTCCCCTTGTCTGTATGAGCTTCTAATGGGTGATCCAGTTTCCTACCACAAACTGTGTAGGTACGGTGGATTGGTCTTGCTAAATTGTCTGTAGTGTTCAGGGATTTCTAGGTTATGCGCAATAGTCAGGGGTAAATATAGGGAACTGGGTTGGGAAGGTTGGTATGGACTTGTTGGGTCGAAGGGCCTCTTTCCACACTGCAGGGATTCCATAAAAATAAGAATGGTAGCGATGACTGTAGAGGTTTTTTTTAGCTCACACACATTGCTGTGATGAGGAACAATGAAGGAGAGAGAGTGCAATAGACCATTCCTTCTCAGGCAGATTACATTTTCTCCCTGTCTGAGTTGAATCACACAGTAATGTCATCCTCTCCCATATTGGACCGAACCAGGTCTCCTTGTATATTGTCCAAACTGTGTCTCCATCACATTCCCTGTTCCATGTAGGTGCATCATTGCTGCTGTCATACACAGAGCCATACACTTCGCAGAAAATGATCTCAGTCAATTTGAAGATATGGTTATATGTCCCTGCGTCATTAAAAAATAACCATGTTTAATTTATTCAGAATACCTGTGTTAAAATGAATGCATTTTTTAAAGAAATACAGAAATTGCTGGAAAAGCTCGCCAGGTCTCTCAGTACCCAGATGCTGTAGTTGTACCAGCCTCCACCACTTCCTCTGGCAGCTCATTCCATACGCACACCACCCTCTGTGTGAAATGGTGCCCTTTAGGCCTCCTCAAAATCTTTCCCCTCTCACTTTCCACCAAAGCCCTCTAGTTTTAACCTGGGGAAAAACCCCTGACTACTCACCCTATCTATGGCCATTCTGATTTTATAAACCTTTACTGATGCAAAATGTGACCCCAATCAACACGAATGGCTGTACTTTCAGTCATCCTGGGCCTAAATTCTGAAATGCCATCCTGACACCTCTTCCTTCTCCATCAAGTCACAATTTTAAATCCATTTTAATCAGTTTGTTCAGATATATCCTGAGACACGTCTGTGGGCTTTACACCTAGACCTTTGTGCCCGGAGGCAGGGACACTAGCATCACTCAACAATACCCATAAAGCTGTAACATTATTCTCCTGTGTGTTTGTTCATCAGACTGTCCTGACATGCTGGGACATACCTCTGCAATAGGCAGAACTTGAATCCAGTCCTTCTAGCCCAGAGCTAGGAACACTACCACTCAAGTTCAGGAATTGGAATCAAATCCAGAGCTCTGGCTCAGAGACAGGGACACTACCCACTGCACTACCATACCCAGATGTTGGGTCATATTTTAGTGCCCACTTTTAGCTCAGTGTGGATTTATTATAATCAGGTTCCCATTACTGAATTACAAACAACACTTTGTATTGTTAAACAAATGCAAGATATTTGTCTCAACTGTAGGATATTGAGTGTACATACAGTGCCATCAAAATTAACAATAAACATCTTTAAGTGCGATTATCTATAGTCTGCAATATTAAGGAAAGAAATCCTGCAGACACACTCTGCCCAATGAAGGGTCTCAAATAGATATTTATTATTGAACACCAGAGACGAAGGAAGAGCTTAATTTCTGACCCCAAAACACCGATCACACTTACCCATCTCTAACGTGCGACTCCCCTCTTCCTAGCCGCTGATTACTGTCCAGCCTCTCCTCCCCACTGACTGTGTCTGCAATCTGTTCCTCCTCCCCCTAACCACACAAGGCAAACCAAGCATAGGGTCTTTGTGAAAATCAAGGCCGGAGTGTGCAGGCCTCCTGCAGAGGGATGGGCATTTTAAAATTGAAGAGGGAGGGTGAGGTGACAGTAATATCACTCACTGGGCTGAGGGGTCGCTGATGGAGTTTAGTTTGGATTAATGCGAGGTATTGGATTTGGTAAATCAAACAAGAGCAGGACCTATACAATTAAAAGTAGAACCTTTGGCAGGGCTGTAGGACAGAAACTGAGGCCGTCAGGTTTAATTCTTTAAAATTTGCATCTCGTATAGATAGTGTGGTTAAGAAGGTGTTTAACACACATGTCTTCATCGGACAGACCTTTGAGTATCGGAATTGGGATGTCATGTTGTGGTTGTACAGGACATTAGTGAGACATCTGTGTCCAGTCTGGTCACCCTGCCCGCTCATTCCATAGGCACACCACCCTCTGGGTGAAATAGCTGCCCCTTATGTCACTTTTAAATATTTCCCCTCTCACCTTAAGCCTATGTTCTCTAGTTTTGGACTCCCCATACCCTTAGAAAATACCTTGACTATTCACTTTGATATTACTGACGTTGATATTATTAAGCTGGAGAGGATTGAGAAGAGATTAATCTGGTTGTTGCTGGGAAAGGAGGGAGTGAGCTAGAAGGAGAGGCTGAATCGGCTGGGACTTTTTTCACTGAAGGATATGAGATTAAGCAGTAACTTTACAGAGATTTATAAAATAATGAGGGTTACAGAGATGCTGAACGACTGATGTCTTTTCTCTAGAGTTGAGGATTCAAAACTAGGGAATTTTAAGGTACGAGGAAAAAAGTTTTACGAAAGTCATGAGAGGCAATTATGTTCGACAGAAGCTGGCTTGTGTGTGGAATGAACTTCCAGAGGAAGTGGTGAAAGCAGGGACAGTTACAATGTTTAAAGGACATTTAGATCAGTCCATGGATAAGACATCAGTTTGGATGGTGCTGTGAGCAGCTGCCCTCTCCCTCCCCATCACTGAATGAATTCCTGTTGGTTTTCACCCTCTGCCAATGTCTGTGCAGTGGCTTGTGGAGGCCAGCAGAGGGTGGCATTGCATCACTTTAAGCACCACAGAGACAGCCAGACCTGCCCCACACAGAGACACACAGATATACACACGGGAATGGTTAGGACACGGCGTGAAGCTCATCTGGTAACTTAAACTAAACATTAAAAAATGCTCAATTCGCCTCATAAACTGTTAAAATATGAGGGACAGAGAACTCCCAAATTCCACTGTTTAAATAAAATCATCAATTTATTTTTCACTCTGAAAGTGAACATTTTACATGAACTATTCACAACTCTGGGATCCTCTTTCTCTTAACTGCTTATTACCCGACTCCAGCTCTACAGCAATATATTGTTTCTGGGTCTGCCATCCTCTCATATCACAGGAGCTTGTAAGCTCTCAGTTCAGAACAGCATTCCCTCTCTCTTAAAGGTACAGTACACCCTTTCAACTCCATCACACTGTACCCTGATGAATATCGATAAGTGGGACCTAACCGGATTTCTCTTGTCAATTTGTCAATATTTCATTCGCTCCGTCTGGTGTGTGTCAGGACTTTTGTTGCTCCATTGACAGCATGTCATTATTAGACTCTGTCCATATGAATATATCAGTATTTCACTTGCTCAGACTCGTAAGTATGGGGCAGGATTTCAGTTGTTTCATGGGGACTGTGACACTATAACAATCTCAATGTTTGTAGGTGGCACCGAACCTGGAAGAACTCTGAAGTCTATGGAGGAGAGTGTGGAATTCTAACAGGACAATCACACGTTGCTGCAGTGTTCAGTTTCTGGCAGATGGGGATCAGTGCAGAGCAGTTTGAGGTGATGCACTTTGGTCGGAAAGACAATGAAAGACAATTTAAAACAGACTGTGCCATTATAAAGGGGCTGCAGGAGCAGAGAGCGCTGGGTGTATATGAGCACAGATTGTTGAAGATATCAGGACAAGTGGGGAGAGTAGTAACTATCACAGATTAGTTTCAGTATCTGAGCTGTTTACAGGGGGAGGTGTAGGAGGGAGTCTCGGTGTTCCCTTCCTGGGAGGTGGTGGTGACGATGTGTTGTGAGCCCACCCTCCTGCCCACCGAGACCGTGGGGATTCCATTTGTACCAGCTCGACACAAAAGGGAGATGGCATCAGGGCCACAGCTTCGAAGTTGTGCCGGGGGGAAACGGAGCTGCCAGTGGGTTTAAAGTGAGAATTGCCCTTCACTGAACATTGCTCCTTACTCGGTCGGTGGGACGTGGATGTTTCAGAATCTCCACACGAGGTGTCCCGGTCCTCTCCGGCTCCTACCAGGATCCTCCCCAGATGGCGGGGGGAGGGGGGTGAGGGAACGGATATCGGGCACTCCACCACTCGGATAGGCCCTCCCTGTCCTATTCCAGGCTGTTTCTCCTGGAATGGGAGGAAGAGAGGGAGGGAGGGAGTGGGTGTGGTCCTACTGTTAGTGTGGGTGTAGGTGGGGAGGGGGTCATGGTGAGGGGTCCGGAGGGAGTCAGTCCACAGTGTTGTATCCATGCAGTGTTATTAGTGTGGGGGTGAAGTGGAGGGAGGAGGGGAGAGAGAGACAGAGAGACAGAGACAGAGAGAGAAGGTGCAGCATACGACAGTGAGAGTGGTTGACCATGAGCCTTGTTCAGGGGTCGGTGCTATAACAGATATACAGTGAGTGTGAGGGAGCTGAGAGAATACGGTGACCCTTATCCTGACAGAATGGGGAAGATTATTGATGCTTGTCCTGTTTTGCTGGACATTTCTTCAGACCCCAGATACTGCATTGAGCTGGGTGGGGAGCTCAGACCATGCGCGATGGGTCTGGTGGTTTGGCCTCCTCTGGGAAGAGAATGGTCCCCCTCTGTACTAGCCCATCCACCAGGACCTCCGTGCCCTGTTGACAAACCGTGGAGGATTTGTCCCTTATCTGCCATGCTCAGGTAAACTGTGCAGGGCAGCTCCAACCTGAGAAAGCTCAATCGTGTGCCCATTGGCCTTTTAAAGATGGCCCCAGTGTCAGGGATCAGGGAATATCCAGGGGCATCTGGGTGATGGTGTGTACCTCCAGCCATGAAGGACTCCATTTACAAAGCTGGAGAACAAATGCTCATCCAAAACTCTCCATCATCTGACCACACACCAATATCCCATTTTCCCATCTTTCCTGGGAAGACAGGCTCTTGTTAAAGGATGCTATCAAAGTGTCCACATTTCAGCATTCTGCAACCTGGGAACACATCCTTCCATGACACTGTCTCTCAGTCTCCCCCTCTCACTGTCTATACCCCAAGCCCCTCCCATGTGGTGATATTTAAACTGATTCCCCCGCCTGGTCTCTCTGGCAGTGAGGTTCACACACACAGCACCCCCTTGTCAGGGCAACAATGGAGATATGAAGCTGTAAATGGGTGGGAGCTGTACATCCTGTTACTTCCAGAACGGGCTGCAAGTTTCCCCACGCTGGGCAGGGATCGAACACAGTGTTACTGAGCAATGTACTGGGGTGGGGTACACAGTCCTACATGCTGGGAGGGTAACTGCTCCTGGGTTACAGATCAATGCACTGGTGTGGGGTACACAGTCCTACATGCTGGGAGGGTAACTGCTCCTGGGTTACAGATCAATGCACTGGTGTGGGGTACACAGTCCTACATGCTGGGAGGGTAACTGCTCCTGGGTTACAGATCAATGCACTGGTGTGGGGTACACAGTCCTACATGCTGGGAGGGTAACTGCTCCTGGGTTACAGATCAATGCACTGGGGTGGTGTACACAGTCCTACATGCTGGGAGGGTAACTGTTCCTGGGTTACAGATCAATGTACTGGGGTGGTGTACACAGTCTACATGCTGGGAGGGTAACTGCTCCTGGGTTACAGAACAATGTACTGGGGTGGTGTACACAGTCCTACATGCTGGGAGGGTAACTGCTCCTGGGTTACAGATCAATGCACTGGGGTGGGGTACACAGTCCTACATGCTGGGAGGGTAACTGCTCCTGGGTTACAGATCAATGCACTGGGGTGGGGTACACAGTCCTACATGCTGGGAGGGTAACTGCTCCTGGGTTACAGATCAATGTACTGGGGTGGGGTACACAGTCCTACATGCTGGGAGGGTAACTGCTCCTGGGTTACAGATCAATGCACTGGGGTGGGGTACACAGTCCTACATGCTGGGAGGGTAACTGCTCCTGGGTTACAGATCAATGTACTGGGGTGGGGTACACAGTCCTACATGCTGGGAGGGTAACTGCTCCTGGGTTACAGATCAATATACTGGGGTGGGGTACACAGTCCTACATGCTGGGAGGGTAACTGCTCCTGGGTTACAGATCAATGTACTGGGGTGGGGTACACAGTCCTACATGCTGGGAGGGTAACTGCTCCTGGTTTACAGATTAATTCCCGGGTGATCACTGCACATCCTGCTGTGCTGGTCAGACTATCTGTGGTTTATAGATAATGCAATGATGTGGTCAGTGCAGCTCCCCACGCTGGATGGATATGTGGTCTTTGCACAGTACATCATGTTGGTGGGGTGGATAGAGGGGGAAGGTCATGGACAGGTCAAAGAATTCCCCGGAACGTTCTGTCCCTGACATTCTATAACTGACATTCCCCGGAACGTTCTGTCCCCAACATTCTATAACTGCCAATCCCCGGAACGTTCTGTCCCCGACATTCTATAACTGACATTCCCCGGAACGTTCTGTCCCCGACATTCTATAACTGACATTCCCCGGAACGTTCTGTCCCCGACATTCTATAACTGCCAATCCCCGGAACGTTCTGTCCCCAACGTTCTATAACTGACATTCCCCGGAACGTTCTGTCCCCGACATTCTATAACTGCCAATCCCCGGAACGTTCTGTCCCTGACATTCTATAACTGACATTCCCCGGAACGTTCTGTCCCCAACATTCTATAACTGCCAATCCCCGGAACGTTCTGTCCCCGACATTCTATAACTGACATTCCCCGGAACGTTCTGTCCCCGACATTCTATAACTGCCAATCCCCGGAACGTTCTGTCCCCGACATTCTATAACTGACATTCCCCGGAACGTTCTGTCCCCGACATTCTATAACTGACATTCCCCGGAACGTCTGTCCCTGACATTCTATAACTGACATTCCCCGGAACGTTCTGTCCCCGACATTCTATAACTGACATTCCCCGGAACGTTCTGTCCCTGACATTGTTTGTGAACGGCCGGACGTCAGTGAATTGAACAAACGATAAGATCCCGAGGGAAGAGATCCCGTTCCAGGGAGAAGGAGACACTGTTCCGAAGGACCCTCAGGCAGTTAAAGGGGTGAATACATTTTCCCTGTGTTTACATTTCTCCCCGACACAGGATCGACCACAATTTAGACCAAAATACAGAAATTCCCAAACTCCGTTTGTCTTCAGGAAACTAGGAGAGAATCCTTCAGGACAGCAACGTTTCCACCCTCAGTATTAGGAACTGGGAAGGAGTGACCTGTGTCTGCTCTCGAGTGATCGAGTGTGTGGGAATGTTCTAGAAACCATCTGTCCTTATGGATGTGTCTCTGTGTGTTTGGGGAGGGAGGGTTTCTTGTGGTTTATGTCACATTTTTGTCAGTAATTCCGACCTTCCCATTTATTATTCCAGCTCCAATTATTTTAATAAATCCCTGAATACAGGGACACATTTGAAAATCTCACTGGGTCCCTGATCAAACGGGTCCCTTTGCCTCCAGGCTGATGGATAATGGGTTTATTTTCCTTCCTCACAGTTAACGTAGTGACCATCTACGTCCTGCTTTATAAAGATTGTGGATTGTCTCCATGTGTCAGACGTTACCTGGGGGCCATGGCAGCGGCGGATCTCCTGGTCATTATCCTCGACCTGATCCTGAGACACATTCCCATTGTTTATCGGGAACAGTTTTATTTCCTGAGGGACTCCGTCCCCGTGTGTAATATCCACGCCGTCCTGCTTTATGCAGCCACTGACTGCTCTGTCTGGTTCACCGTCACTTTCACCTTTGATCGGTTTGTGGCCATTTGTTGCCAGAAGCTGAAAAGTAAATATTGCAGTGAGAAAACGGCGGCTGTGGTTCTGGGAGCAGTGACTGTGCTGAGCTGTTTAAAGAACATTTCCTGGTATTTTATGCTCGAGGCTCGGTATTTGCTGGTGAACCTCCCCTGGTTTTGTGATGTAACAGAAGCTGTTGTATTGTCCATTGTCTGGGTCACAATCGAGTCCCTCCACCACATTCTAACCCCGTGTGTCCCATTTCTCCTGATTCTGCTGCTCAATGTTCTCACCGTCAGACACATTTTAGTGACCAGCAGAGCCCGCAGGAGACTCCGCGCTCACACCAATGGGGACACTCAGTCTGACACTGAAATGAGAAACCGAAAAAAATCCATCATTTTACTGTTTGTGATCTCGGCCAATTTCATCCTGTTATGGTCAATGTTAATGCTGTATTCTATATGGTACCGGATGCGGATGATTGTGGATACCCCTGTGTATCTCGATACCTTTGTGCAGGAATTGGGCTTCATGCTGCAGCTCCTCAGTTGCTGCACAAACACCGCGATTTATGCCGTGACCCAGACTAAGTTCAGGCAGCAGCTGAAGAATGTGCTGAAATATCCCTTCACCCCAATCCATCCATCCATCAAATTCCCTCATTAATCACACCATCCGAGATTTTCTCATTTCAGTTCAGTGTTTCAGCAATGGAGCAGCCTGTCGCTATAGTAACAGACTGAGGGTAGCGCTGGTTTGTCCATCCTTATCCCCCAGGGGGGTTACAGGGAAACATTTCAATGTTTCTCACAACTCAGGGGCCAGTGAGAAAAGGCACCATCCCACTGACTGTATCCATCACTTCCATTTGTAACCAATAAAAATGTTGATTAAATCGTGCCGAGCAGCAGAGTGACCGATGTTGTTGTGTGTCTTTGTGTTGGAGAAGCTGAGCTGGAGAGAGACAGACTCAGCCCCAAGTCCTGGTCCTCAGGGAAGGGGAGGGCACCGCGCCCTGAGCTCAGGAGCTGGGTTTAACTCCCTCTGAGCCCCCCATTCCAACCTGGCCTCCCCAATTGCTCACCCCCACTTTTCCTCCTCAATTCTCTCCATCTCTCCCTTCCTGCACAATCTCTCTTTCTCACCACCTCTCCCTTTCACTCTCTCTGGTCCCGTCTCAGACAGCCCCCAACCCCGGTTTCTCCACCTGCCTCCACTATTCTTTCTGCCTCACTCTCCCCCTCTCTCTCTCTCACACCCCCAACATGAGTTTATCCACCTGCCTCCATTCTTCTCTCTCCCCCTCACCCTCTCTCTCTCTCTCTCTCTCTCTCTCTCCTGCCGTCTCTATCTCCTTCTCACAATTCTGGCTCTACCCCATTTTCCCCACCTCCCACTTCCCACATCTCTCGATCATCTCACACCCACAAGCCCCCCCACCCACCCAACCCCCACAAGCAGACTCACCACCAACCTGCAGTCTCTGGGTCAGAGGGAGAGGGAAGGACCAGGGAGACAGAGTGTGTCAGAGAGAGAGAATAAGGGCGGGACAGAAGGGAGAGAGATTCGGTTAGAGAGAAACGGAGGGTGGTGGGAAAAGAGAGACCAAGATAGGGAGAATGGGGGGACAGAGAGAGAGAGGGACAAATAGAGGGGGGTCAGAGAGAGGGGGCGACAGAGAGAGGGAAGGATAGAGAGAGAGGGGGACAGATAGAGGGGGCAGAGAGAGAGGGGGACGGGGGCGACAGAGAGAGGCGGGGGACAGAAAGAGGGAGGACAGAGAGAGAGGGGGACAGAGAGAGAGGGGGACGGGGGGACAGAGAGAGAGGGGGACAGAGGGAGTGGGGGACAGAGAGAGATTAGGGCAGAGAGAGAGGGGGCAGAGAGAGAGGGGGCAGAGAGAGCGAGAGAAAAAGAGGGGGGCAGAGAGAGAGGGGGACAGAGAAAGAGGGGGGGACAGAGAGAGAGAGGGAGAAAGAGAGAGAGGTGAACAGAGAGAGAGGGGGGCAGAGAGAGGGCCCAGAGAGAGGGGGGGACAGAGAGAGAGGGAGACAGAGAGAGAGGGGAACAGAGAGAGAGGGGGACAGAGAGAGGGGTGGACAGAGAGGGGGAGGCAGAGAGAGGGGGGACAGAGAGAGAGGGGGACGGGGGGACAGAGAGAGAGGGTGTCAGAGAGAGGGGGACAGAGAGAGAGGGGCAGAGAGAGTGTGGAGCAGAGAGATGGGGGCAGAGAGAGAGGAACAGAGGGAGTGGGGGACAGAGAGAGAGAGGGGCAGAGAGAGGGGGCAGAGAGAGAGGGGGAAAGAGAGCGGGGGACAGAGAGGGGGGCAGAGTGGGCGGACAGAGGGGTACAGAGAGGGGGGACAGAGTGGGGGGGACAGAGAGAGGGGGACAGAGAGAGAAGTGGACAGAGAGAGAGGGGACAGAGAGAGTGGGGTCAGAGAGGAGGCGACGGGGGGGACAGTGAGAGAGAGGGACAGAGAGAGAAAGGGGACAGAGAGAGAGAGGGACGGGGGGGACAAAGAGAGGCGGGAGACAGAGAGACGGGGACAGAGAGAGAGGGGGGCAGAGAGAGAGAGAAACAGAGAGAGAGGGAGACAGAGAGAGAGGGGGACAGAGAGGGGGAGGCAGAGAGACGGGGGACAGAGAGGGGGGACAGAGAGGGAAGGAGAGAGAGAGAAGTGGACAGAGAGATGGCAGGACAGAGAGAGAGGGGACAGAGAGAGGGGTCAGAGAGAAGGCGACAGAGGGGAGGGACAGTGACAGAGAGGGTGGACAGAGAGAGGGGGGACAGAGAGAGAGGGGGACAGAGAGAGAGGGGGACAGAGAGAGGGGAACACAGAGACAGGGGACAGAGAGAGAGGGGGACAGAGAGAGGGGAACACAGAGACAGGGGACAGAGAGAGAGGCGACAGAGAGAGAGGGGGGCAGAGAGAGAGGGGGCAGAGAGAGAGGGGGGCGAGAGAGAGGGAGACAGAGAGACGGGAACTGAGAGAGAGGGTCAGAGAGAGAGTGGAGCAGAGAGAGGGGGCAGACAATAGGGGACAGAGAGAGGGGTTGTCAGAGAGAGGGGGGACAGAGAGAAGGGGTGGAGAGAGAGAGAAGGGGATAGAGAGAGAAGGAGGCAGAGAGAGGAGGGCAGAGAGATGGCGACAAGAGAGGATGACAGAGAGAGGGGGACAGAGAGAGAAGGGGGCAGAGAGAGGGGGGCAGAGACAGAGTGGGGCAGAGAGATGGGGCAGACAGAGGGGGGCAGAGAGAGGGGGACAGAGAGTGGGGGAAATAGAGGGTGTCTGAGAGGGGGGACAGAAAGACGGGCACAGAGAGTGGGGGAGATAGAGGGGGACAGAGAGAGAGGGGACAGAGAGAGTGGGGCAGAGAGAGAAGGGGGCAGAGAGAGTGGGACAGAGTGAGGGGGTCAGAGAAAGAGGAGGACAGAGAGGGGGCAGAGAGAGAGGGGAACAGAGAGAGGGGAAAAGATAGAGGCGGGTGGGAGGGAGGGGGGGACAGGGAGAGGTGAAAGAGACAGGGGCACAGAGAGTGGGGGAGATAGAAGGGGACAGAGAGGGGACAGAGAGAGAGGGAACAGAGAGAGTGGGACAGATACAGAGGGTCAGAGAGAAAGGGGGTCAGAGAGATAAGGGGACAGAAAGAGGGGAGCAGAGAGAGAGGGGGGCAGACAGAGGGGGCAGAGAGATGGAGGAACAGAGAGAGGGAGAAAGAGAGAGGCGGGTGTGAGGGAGAGGGGGACAGAAAGAGGGGCAGGTAGCGGGGGTCAGTGAGTGGGGGACAGGAAGAGAGGGGTACAGAGTGGGGTGAGAGAGGGGGTCAGAGAGTGGGGGAGAGAGAGGGGTACAGAGTGGGGTGGCAGAGGGGTTCAGAGAGAGAGGGGGGATGGAGATAGTAGGGGACAGAGAGAGTGGGGAACAGAGAGAGTGGGGGACAGAGAGAGAGGGGGACAGAAAGTGAGGGCGACAGAGGGGGGGCAGAGAGGGGGGAGAGAGAGAGGGGGAGAGAGTGAGGGGGCAGAGAGAGAGGGGGACAGAAAGAGGGGGACAGAGAGAGAGGCAGGTGGGAGAGAGAGAGGGGTCAGAGAGAGGCTGGTGGGAGAGAGCGTGGGACAGAGAGAGTGGGGCAGAGAGAGAGGGGGCCAAAGAGGGGGGATAGAGGGAAGCGGATGGGAGATGGGGGGGCAGAGAGAGGGCGACAGACAGAGGGGGGCAGAGAGCGGGGGTGAGAGAGGCAGGTGGGAGAGAGAGGGGGACAGAGAGAAGGGGACAGACAGATGGAGACAGACAGAGTGGGACAGAGAGCGGGGAACAGAGAGAGGCGGGTGGGAAAGAGAGGGGGACAGAGAGAGAGGGAGACAGAGAGAGAGGGGAACAGAGAGAGAGGGGAACAGAGAGAGTGGGGGACAGAGAGAGAGGGGGGCAGAGAGAGAGTGGAACAGAGAGAGAGGGGACAGAGAGAGGGGGGACAGAGAGAGAAGGGGACAGAGAGAGGGGACAGAGAGAGGGGGACAGAGAGAGAGGGGGCAGAGAGAGGGGGGGCAGAGAGAGAGGGGGCAGAGAGAGGGGCACAGAGAGAGAGGGGGGCAGAGAGAGAAGGGGACAGAGAGAGAGGGGAACACAGAGAGAGGGGGACAGAGAGAGAGGGGGACAGAGAGAGAGTGGACAGAGAGAGAGGGGGGCAGAGAGAGAGGGGGCAGAGAGAGATAGAGAGAAAGGGACAGAGAGAGGGGACAGAGAGAGAGGGGGGCAGAGAGAGAGGGGGCAGAGAGAGGGGGCAGAGATAGTGGGAGACAGAGAGAGGAGGGACAGAGAGAGAGGAGGGACAGAGAGAGAGGGGGACAGAGAGAGAGGGGGGCCGAGAGAGAAGGGAACAAAGAGAGAGGGGAACAGAGAGAGGGGACAGAGAGAGAGGGGACAGAGAGAGAGGGGGACAGAGAGAGGGGACAGAGAGATAGGGCAGAGAGAGCGGGGGCAGAGAGAGAGGGGAGCAGAGAGAGGGGGGCGGATGGCAGAGAGAAGGCGAGAGAGAGAGGGAGGCAGAGAGAGAGGGGGGAGAGAGAGAGGGTGACAGACAATGTGGGGGGCAGAGAGAGAGAGACACACAGAGAGAGGGAGACAGAGAGAGAGGGAGACAAAGGGAGAGGGGAACAGAAAGAGAGGGGAACAGAGAGAGTGGGGGACAGAGAGAGAGGGGGGCAGAGATAGAGGGGGCAGAGAGAGAGGGGGGCAGAGAGGGGGTGCAGAGAGAGAACGAGAGAGAGGGGGCAGAGAGAGAAGGTACAGAGAGAGAGGGAGACAGAGAGAGGGGAACAGAGAGAGAGGGGACAGAGAGAGATGGGGACAGAGAGATGGGGACAGAGAGAGGGGGACAGAGAGAGAGGGGGACAGAGAGAGAGGTGGCAGAGAGAGGGGGGGGGAGAGAGAGGGGGGCAGAGAGAGAAAGAGAGAGAGAGAAGGGGACAGAGAGAGGGGACAGAGAGAGAGGGGGACAGAGAGAGAGGGGGGGAGAGAGAGAGGGGGGCAGAGAGAGAGGGGGGCAGAGAGAGAGAGAGAGAAGGGGACAGAGAGAGGGGACAGAGAGAGAGGGGGACAGAGAGAGAGGGGGGCAGTGAGAGAAGGGGACAGAGAGAGAGGGACAGAGAGAGGGGGACAGAGAGAGAGGGGGCAGAGAGAGAGGGACAGAGAGAGAAGGGGACAGAGAGAGAGGGGGGAAGAGAGAGAGGGGGGCAGAGAGAGAGGGGGGCAGAGAGAGAGAGAGAGAGAAGGGGACAGAGAGAGGGGACAGAGAGAGAGAGGGACAGAGAGAGAGGGACAGAGAGAGGCGGACAGAGAGAGAGGGGGGCAGAGAGAGAGGGGGCAGAGAGAGGGGGTGGCAGAGAGAGTGGGGGGCAGGGAGAGAGGGGTCAGAGAGCAAGGGGGGCAGAGAGAGCGCGAGAGAGAGGGGGGAGAGAGAGAGGGAGATAGAGAGAGGGAGATAGAGAGAGAGGGGAACACAGAGAGAGGGAAACACAGACAGCGGGGGGCAGAGAGAGGGGGAACAGAGAGAGGGGGCAGAGAGTGGGGAGACAGAGAGAGGGGGAAAGGAGAGAGGGGGGACAGAGAATGGGGGGACAGAGAGAGAGAGGGACACATAGAGGGGGGTCAGAGAGAGGGGGCGACAGAGAGAGGGAAGGATAGAGAGAGAGGGGGACAGATAGAGGGGGCAGAGAGAGAGGGGGACGGGGGCGACAGAGAGAGGCGGGGGACAGAAAGAGGGAGGACAGAGAGAGAGGGGGACAGAGAGAGAGGGGGACGGGGGACAGAGAGAGAGGGGGACAGAGGGAGTGGGGGACAGAGAGAGATTAGGGCAGAGAGAGAGGGGGCAGAGAGAGAGGGGGCAGAGAGAGCGAGAGAAAAAGAGGGGGGCAGAGAGAGAGGGGGACAGAGAAAGAGGGGGGGACAGAGAGAGAGAGGGAGACAGAGAGAGAGGTGAACAGAGAGAGAGGGGGACAGAGAGAGGGGGGACAGAGAGAGGGGTGGACAGAGAGGGGGAGGCAGAGAGAGGGGGGACAGAGAGAGAGGGGGATGGGGGGACAGAGAGAGAGGGTGTCAGAGAGAGGGGGACAGAGAGAGAGGGGCAGAGAGAGTGTGGAGCAGAGAGAGGGGGGCAGAGAGAGAGGAACAGAGGGAGTGGGGGACAGAGAGAGAGAGGGGCAGAGAGAGGGGGCAGAGAGAGAGAGGGGGAAAGAGAGCGGGGGACAGAGAGGGGGGCAGAGTGGGTGGACAGAGGGGTACAGAGAGGGGGGACAGAGTGGGGGGGACAGAGAGAGGGGGACAGAGAGAGAAGTGGACAGAGAGAGAGGGGACAGAGAGAGTGGGGTCAGAGAGAAGGCGACGGGGGGGACAGTGAGAGAGAGGGACAGAGAGAGAAAGGGGACAGAGAGAGAGAGGGACGGGGGGGACAAAGAGAGGCGGGAGACAGAGAGACGGGGACAGAGAGAGAGGGGGGCAGAGAGAGAGAGAAACAGAGAGAGAGGGAGACAGAGAGAGAGGGGGACAGAGAGGGGGAGGCAGAGAGACGGGGGACAGAGAGGGGGGACAGAGAGGGAAGGAGAGAGAGAGAAGTGGACAGAGAGATGGCAGGACAGAGAGAGAGGGGACAGAGAGAGGGGTCAGAGAGAAGGCGACAGAGGGGAGGGACAGTGACAGAGAGGGTGGACAGAGAGAGGGGGGACAGAGAGAGAGGGGGACAGAGAGAGAGGGGGACAGAGAGAGGGGAACACAGAGACAGGGGACGGAGAGAGGGGACAGAGAGAGGGGGGACAGAGAGAGAGGGGGACAGAGAGAGGGGAACACAGAGACAGGGGACAGAGAGAGAGGCGACAGAGAGAGAGGGGGGCAGAGAGAGAGGGGGAAGAGAGAGAGGGGGGGACAGAGAGGGGGGGACAGAGAGAGAGGGGGAACAGAGAGAGAGGGGGACAGAGAGAGGGGGGGACAGAGAGAGAGGGGGACAGAGAGAGAGGGGGACAGAGAGAGAGGGGGACAGAGAGAGGGGGGACAGAGAGAGGGGGACAGAGAGAGTCAGACAGAGAGAGGGGGACAGAGAGAGAGGGGGACAGAGAGAGAGGGGGACAGAGAGAGAGGGGACAGAGAGAGGGGGGACAGAGAGAGGGGGACAGAGAGAGAGGGGGACAGAGAGAGAGGGGGACAGAGAGAGGGGGGACAGAGAGAGGGGGGACAGAGAGAGGGGGACAGAGAGAGGGGGACAGAGCGAGAGGGGGACAGAGAGAGGGGGACAGAGCGAGAGGGGGACAGAGAGAGGGGAACAGAGAGAGGGTGGACAGAGAGAGAGGGGGAAGAGAGAGAGGCGGACAGAGAGAGGGGGACAGAGAGAGGGGGACAGAGAGAGAGGGGGGACAGAGAGAGAGGGGGACAGAGAGAGAGGGGGACAGAGAGAGGGGGAACAGAGAGAGAGGGGGACAGAGAGAGGGGGGGACAGCGAGAGAGGGGGAAAGAGAGAGAGGGGGCAGAGAGAGGGGGGACAGAGAGAGGGGGACAGAGAGAGAGGGGGGACAGAGAGAGAGGGGGACAGAGATAGGGGGACAGAGAGAGGGGGGACAGAGAGGGGGGGGACAGAGAGAGGGGGACAGAGAGAGAGGGGGACAGAGAGAGAGGGGGAAGAGAGAGAGAGGGGACAGAGAGAGAGGGGGACAGAGAGAGAGGGGGACAGAGAGAGGGGGACAGAGAGAGGGGGGACAGAGAGAGGGGGACAGAGAGAGAGGGGGACAGAGAGAGAGGGGGACAGAGAGAGGGGGGACAGAGAGAGGGGGGACAGAGAGAGGGGGACAGAGAGAGGGGGACAGAGCGAGAGGGGGACAGAGAGAGGGGGACAGAGCGAGAGGGGGACAGAGAGAGGGGGACAGAGAGAGGGTGGACAGAGAGAGAGGGGGACAGAGAGAGAGAGGGGGACAGAGAGAGAGGGGGGACAGAGAGAGAGGGGGGCAGAGAGAGAGAGAAACAGAGAGAGAGGGAGACAGAGAGAGAGGGGGACAGAGAGGGGGAGGCAGAGAGACGGGGGACAGAGAGGGGGGACAGAGAGGGAAGGAGAGAGAGAGAAGTGGACAGAGAGATGGCAGGACAGAGAGAGAGGGGACAGAGAGAGGGGTCAGAGAGAAGGCGACAGAGGGGAGGGACAGTGACAGAGAGGGTGGACAGAGAGAGGGG